>NC_142931.1:73875052-74162552 GCF_046866305.1 Octopus bimaculoides | reverse complement strand
GAGTCAATTCTCAGCATCCAATAGAAAATTCACTCTGACTCCCTTTTCACGCTTATCCCCACTTCTCGCTCTTCTCTTTCTCCATCTTTCTCTCTCTTTCTTTCATATGCATCACTCTCACATACGTAATCGATCCTCTCATTTCCCCCTCTCACAAACATATATTAACTCTCATACCTCTTCCTCTCATAGACATATAATATTTCCTCGCTTTTACATTTCCTTTGTTTTCTTTACATTCCTCTCTCCTATGTAACAAAATTTTAATTTTAAAATTTTCATTTTGGTCTGCAGGTGTTATTGTCTATTCGCTTCTATCTAGAAATCAAAGGAAATGACTACTATTACCTTCAAACTTTGCTTTTGTGACCTGAACATCAATGTTTTGAAACTGACTTATTTTCCATTACATTTCAAACCGATTCAATGCTGAGTTGCTGATGCAGAAGTATCGTTACAGCAAATATACTGCTCAATACCACAGATTTGCTTCTCATCAGTTGCTTGACCTTAAATACTTGAGCACGTCCCTTAGTGACTGACAGCATGAGTATCTCTGATCATGGGCAGGAGTTGTGGAGGAGCATCATATCTATCTGCCGAGAGAAATTATTTGAGGTTTGAATAAATGTAACAAAAGCAAAGTTTGAAGGAAATATTAGCCATTATGCGTACCTTCCACGGGTAAGCAAATAGGAAATAATTGTTACTCAAGGAAAAAAATCGTGTTACACAATGCTATTTAAGATGCGCTACGTAATAATTACAAACCTATTAAGCCACTTATAGAAATTAGAGGATCTCTCGGCTTATACTGTCTCAACTACACATCAGCCACAATGCTATTCCTTTCTTCTTGCCTCACACACCCTTTTACTCCATCTATCTATCTATCTATCTATCTATCTATCTATCTATCTATCTATCTATCTATCTATCTATCTATCTATCTATCTATCTATCTATATAACTGCCTTTATATCTTATCTATCCCACACATGTCTTAAAAGCACTAAGCATACACATACCATAAATATAGGAGTATTGGCACCCCTATCACTACCAACCGCGTAGAACGTCTACTTAAAGTACACGCTCACACACAAACACACACACACGCATACAAGCACATACACATACATACATACATACATACATACATACATACATACAGATATACATATATACATACATATATACATATATACATACACAATGACTATATTCACAAATTGATACTTATTCATACTATACATCCATATAAATACAAACGCATATATGTGTGCGTGTATACACACCCAATACACCCACATACATATATATACGCATATATACATACATAGAAATATATATATATATATATATATATATATATATATATATATATATATATGCATATACATATATGTGTGTGTGTGTGTGTGTGTGTGTGTGTGTGTGTACATACATCCACACACACACACACACACACACACAAGCGAAAAGAAAGGAATCACATAACAATTAAAAGGGTATCGTTTTACATTTGATAGGCTGTCGGCTGCCGAAAGGGACCTGTTATCATTTGTTATCAATATGTTATCAGATGTTATCGTGACATGACAATATGGCACTTACTATTGTGTACGCACCAACTGGACGTGAAGCGAAAAGGAGACATAGTTCAGTTGAGACGGATATTGTCTTTGTCTATCTCCCAGTATGTATGAAGATGGCGCAAACTCAAAGACGCACGCACAAACACATATACACACATTGACACAAACATACTAACTGAAACACATACATACCACAGATGTGCGTTAATGAACATGTGTGCGCGCGTGTATAAATGCGAGTATACGCACATGTTTATATATGTATGGTTGTAGTATACAAATTGTGTATGTGTATGTATGAAAGTAAGCATATATGTATGTATGTGTATATAATATATGTGTGCGTGTGTGTAATGTGTGTGTGTATATCTGTATGTATGTATGTATGTATGCATGTATGTATGTTTCTTTTGTGAGATTTCGTTTTTCTTTCTTTCGCCGAATTCAAACCGGTCACTAACGAAGCGACAACCTTCTTTTGTTTAAGTAAAGACAGCTTTTTAGATTTGTGCATATATGTATATGCACAAATGTGTGCATATGTATGTGTGTATATGTGCGTGTGTGTGTGTGTGTGTGTGTGTGTGTGTGTGTGTGTGTGCGTGCGTGCGCGCGCATATGTATTTGTTATGCGACGAACTGCCAGAATCGTTAACATGTTCTGCATTCAAAACCCGCCCAGGTCAACTCTGCCTATCATCCCTTCGGAATCGATAAAATGAAGCGCCAGTTAAGTACTAACGTCCAAGGTAGCGGTGAGTCTATTGACTTACCGCTGCCATCCCCTCACTGAAACTTACTGGTCTTGAATCCGTTGCAGTAGACCGGCTTCCTGGTCAGGGAGAATGTTGTCTTATTCTCGGTCTCTTAATGGGAACTAGGTGACAGAACTTATGAATTCAAGAGCTCGAGAAAAAACAATGTACTTGTGGGATAACCTTTCACTCGTGGGTGTGCATATCGCTTTAATAATCAAATGCGTGTGTTCATTGCAGCATATGTGTGGGTGCATTTTGCACGTGCACATGAAGGTTTGTCTGTATTCAGCGCAGAATCATCAGATGAAAAATCGTGGGAATGTTTTATGAATTTTCACTATCACTAAACCATTTTGTTTAGGAAAAGTGAATCGATGTGTTCTTCCATTTTCCCCCTTTTCTGTGTGCCTCCATATTTCTAGTCTTCGATGCGAGTCTATTGTTGTTGCTAGCTCTGGGCACCTGTGATAACAGTATACAAATATATATATCTATAACCTGGATTTGAGATGTAAGATTTTTGTATTAATTTTCTATGGTTGTTCTTTTCCCCAATTTTTGACTTGGCATTCACACTTGCTTGGAAGTTACTTTCTATAACAGTGTCTACATTTGCTTCTAGTCCTGTACAATTCCTGGCCTGTTGTGCTTCCACCGAGCTGCTATTTTCATTGTAATGTTCCACATGTATTTTTATATTTTTAAAGGTGTGGATATATGCTGGTTCTGGGGTGGTTTTGCCATTAAGACAACTCTTCCTGCATATAAAATTGTAGACTGTTTTAGTGACAACTCCATGTTTCATAGGAAGATAATATCCTACTGGGGCATTTTGTGATGTCTGCTGATATAGGTGATATTTTCTATGTATGTATGTATGTATGTATGTATGTACGTATGTATGTATGTATGTATGTATGTTTTCTTCTGTTTTTAATTGTTTGAAGAGTTACTCTGTAGGAAAGAGCTAGTTTCTAATAATGATATAAAAGTTCAATCGATGGAATGTTGACAAAAGTAAATAAAGTTACATCTTAAACTTGAGAAAAGTTTTCCATATTTTTACAGTTCCGCTTACAGATTGTATTTGTAATGTGCGTGTTAGCTGTTTGATTCCTTTTCCTGACAACTCCAGCGTTTTCATTTGGCCCTTTACTCATACGACCAAACACACCAGTTGTTTTTTGGTATAAATATAAATCTATAATCTGTATTTAGAAGCATACATACATATATACATACATGCAACGGAGGAGGAGGAGGAGGAGGAGGAGGAGGAGGAGGAGGAGGAGGAGGTGGAGGAGGAAGAGGAGAAGAAGAAGAAGAAGAAGAAGAAGAAGAAGAAGAAGAAGAAGAAGAAGAAGAAGAAGAAGAAGAAGAAGAAGAAGAAGAAGAATGCGGGAGTGCTATGACAGTAGTAAGATGCTAAATGGTCAAGTGCCCTGAAAGTGAATTGTTGTAGATGGTAGTAGTGATTGAACTCTTGAGACTTCTCTTTTGAATGTATTGATTATAAAATTTGCGTAGGTGTTATTCTAAACAGCAGTAGTAGTAAAGTAAGGAAGGAGGTGGCGGAGAGGAAGAAGACGAAGAAGGAGAAGGAGAAAGAGCAGAAGAGAGAATAAGAGAATGCGGGATGGTATGATAGTAGTAGGATGTTAAATGGTCAAGTGACATAAAAGTGGCTCGTTGTGGATTATATCAGTGATTGGGACTGTTTTTAATGAATTTTTAGGCGTCTCCTGAATGTATCATTTTTAAATATTTGAGTGTTATTCTAAGGCCGTGGTAGATATGTTGTTTGTTGTAGATGCGTTCAAAAGGGGTCTGTATTTTGTAATAAAGAGAGTTTCTTTACTAATTCGTTGGCTGTATATATGTGTGTGTGTGTATTTATATATATATATATACATATATATATATATATATATATATATATATATATATATATATATATATATGTATATATATATATATATATAATTCCTGATCTCATTTCTATTCTGTGTAAGTCGGACCTTTTTATAAAGAGAGATGTAAACTTATTTACATTTTTGTATTCAATGCATTTAATATTTTTTGTATATTGACTTGTCTAATTTGCTTATCCTTACAGTTGCTCCTCTACCTGCTCGAGTTTAAATCCCTTGAGCACTACGAAGAGCATTCTATACAGAAAATATCTATAAACTATAGTTATCTGTATATGTATACACAGATACATGTGTGTATGTGTGTGTGTGTTTGTATGTATATAAGCATACGTGTATGTGGGAACACACACACACACACACACACATAGGATTTATAATATAAGGTAATAGTTTTGTAGTGGGTGTGTTGTTTTGTTTGATCTCTCTTAGTGTTCGTATATTAATTCTTTTTGCACGTTTTATCCCATCATCTATAAGCGAAGTTGGGTAGTGTCTGTCGACGAGTATGTTTTTAAGCTATTGTAGTTCTTGTAGTTTTCTCCGACACTATAGTGCAGATTCTTCTCCCTAGATTGAATGGGATATTTATTTTAATATTTATTTTAATATGGGTGGCATGAGCTAAACAAGTATTGTTTCGAGTCTGTAGTTTTGTAAAATATGTCGGTTTCTATTTTTTTATTTACTTTTTTGATTAGTATATCTAGAAAATGGAGTTCCTTTTTGTTGTGTTCCATTGTGAATTGTATATTTGTATTTCTGTTATTGAGAAGTCTTTTGAATTCCAAAAGTTTCTCCATGTTCTCACTTCATAGAATGACACAATCAACCAAATATCTTTTTCAATTTTCCTTTATGTATTGGAAAGGGGATTTCCAAATTTTATGAGTGACTTCTGATATACTGTTAGTTCCAAATAGCCCATTGTCAAGTTTGCAAGAACGGAGTCTGCTTTGGTTCCCATCGCAACTCAAAATTTTTGTCAGTATAGAGTGGTTTCAAACATGAAGTGATTTCGCTGGAGAATAAATTTTAATGGTTTATGAACTATTTGCTAATACGTTCCGGTATTTCTTTTGGGTATTTTTTCAGCTAGAACTGAGTTGCTTCTAATCTGAAATTATGGGACATATTAGTATTACAGGTTTACAACATCAAAGGAGACCATATGTTTTTTTCCTTTACTCTCTGACGTAAGTTTTAATGTATTTTAGAAGATGTTTTCAAGAGAGTGTCAATGAAGTAACTCAGTTTCATAGGATGGTCCAACTATAATGGGCCTTAGTTTGAGGTCTCCTGGTGTTGGTACATAAATAATCTTTATCTACACAAACATGATTTCTGTGTTTTATCACCTTATATCTTCCTCCGAATTTTTTTACCTATATATATATATATATATATATATATATATAGTGAGAATTTACAAAAAAAAAAGACGAAGACGGATGTGTAAAGGGTATGTAAATAACATATAACATACAGATGTATTAGTTTAACGCTTGGGAAGTGAGAAAGTCTTTTACGTTTCAAGCCTACGCTCTTCGACAGAAAGGAACACAGAAATATACAGGGAGAGAAAATAAAAAAATGTTTAGTGGCTAGCAATCTATCATGCCGAATATATATATATATATATATATATATATATACACTAACACATATAGCGTACATAAATATATATATATATATATATATATATATATATATATATATATATATATTCACACATACATACATGCACTACATACACATATACATATATACGTAGACATATACATGTACACATACATACATACATACATGCCGGCATACAAACTTAAATGCATACATACATAGAACCATACATACATATATACCTACATACACTTGAACGCTACGTTTCTTTACGCCAAAATGGACACGCTCACCTTTGTGGCCGCACGTGTGCTTAATCTAATTGCGTGACTGCGCAAATCTATACGGATTTCTTTTGTCTTCATTTGATCTTCTTTTGGTGCAATTTTCTTGGTGGGTGCAACCTCAAATATGATACCACCAGCAACCTTACACACACAGGCACACAGACATAGACACACACACAAACACATGTACAGACATACTCGCGTTGGTATATAAATTAACTATTAACTACTTCGCATAAACATACACACACACACACATACACATATAACTAAATAAACATACACGTACAAGCATGTACAATCACTCAAACTATACACACACATATAGAGACCCACATACAGACATATACAGATGTTAACATACACAGACTCACACACAGACATATAGATTCACGCACACATACATACATACATACATACATGCATACGTAGATACATACATACATACATACATATATGCATACGTAGATACATACATATATATAAACACATACACATACACACACGCATTTACACATGTACAGATATATTCGCGCTGCTATATAAATTCACCATTAACTGCCTCGCACACACATACACATAACCAAACATATACATACACATACAAGCATACAATCACTCACATGAGACACATATATACAGGTTCACACACAGACATATACAGACGCTAACATATATAAACTCACACAAAGACGTTTACACACACACATACACTCATACACACACACGCTCGCGCGCACACACGCACACACACACAACCATATCCAAGCACACACATATGATATCAACCAGCTAAAGCATATACACCAACACGTACAGACACATACGTATACATAAAAAGACATTTTCAACAAGCACTTAAATATGCTCATTTACATATCCACAAATACAGAAAACATTACTATTTTATCAATATTACATGCTTGACGTATGTGTATAGTTGCTAAGCTACAAACTGTGGTTTTCGTTCGGGAACAAATCCCTTTATAGACGTATTGTGTTAGTGTATAGTTTATACACTATCTCTGTTTACTCTAACTAGCTGATACGATTTTGTTTCAAGTATGGGACATTGAGTAGCTGCAGTAACGGTGAAATACGTATCTGTCGCTCTCGCAGACACTTCTAGATAGATTTCGTTTCGCCTAGCTCTGAAGTACATTGTATTTTTAAGACAACACATCTTTAAAGGGATTTTTTTCCAAACGAATACCACAACTTCTGGTTTGTCTGCTACACACATACGTTAAGTATTTATATTAACAAAGTTTTTGTTATAGAACTGCTTCTATTTCATAACCCGACTATCCATTTTCTCTTTGGGGAAATACCTTTTGGGATGTAATTTGAGGGATGTTTGGATGCTATTTTTAGCAGGTCACGCTATCGCGCACAAGCTCTCTCCCCCTTCTCTTTATTTTTTATTTATTTATCTATATCAATCTCTATCACTCGTTATTTGTAGCAAGTAAAGGTTCTCGACTGGCAGAGCATCGAACAAAATGCCTTTTCATGTAAACGTACTGAAGTCTTATTAAGACGGTAAGGTGTAATTTGGCCCGATTTGGTCACTTTGTTAGTAGATCGTGCAGTCACACAGAAGTTCCTACTTTCTCTCCCTCTCTTTCTCCTTCTTTCTCTCTCTCTCCCCATCACATCCGATCTCTTTCTTTTATTTCTAGTGAATCGCATGGCATATACAGGATTTCTCTTAATTTCTAGCAGGTCTTTATACTGTATATAAGCCAACTCTTGTTATTTCTTGCCAGTAAAGAAATCATTATCGCTATTGTTATCAATGTTATTTCACCGAAGACTGCCACGTCTATTAATTCCTATCAACGATTACATCTTTCAACCGAATTTAAGCCACAGTGTGTTAATGAATCATTAACATTTTTTTTTTGTTATTTTCTCTCTTTCTTTCCTCTTTCCTTCATTTTCCTTCCTTCCTTCCTTCCTTCCTTTCCTCCTTCCTTTGTTGTTATACTTTAATCATATATTAGTTCTGATCGCGCAGACCTAGATATGAGAATTTCTTCTTTTCTTCAGAAGCAGCATATCCTAGAACTGCATTATTCAATGTGTTCCTGCTTCAAATGCAGTGTGGTCTTATTTCATTGAGTTTAGGTTACTATTTCCAGCAGGTGAGAACAATCGCCATGTTCCGTTAGTTCCAGTCTTCTCTTTTCTTATTATTGTTATTGTTTAGTCCTAGGTAAGAGCTAATTGAGAATAGCAAACAAAATCAAAGGAATTCCAATTTCAACCATCACGTTTATATTCTTATATACAGAGAACACCAAGGATAATTTACTCAACGTGTGCCTCTTTTAAGACGGTAGAATGTGCTTTTAAGGATAATTTGGCTTTTATTTCAAACACATTGCACTGACCAAGTAGAGGCGAATCCTACGTTGAGTCGAATCTTCTTTGTTTATATGCTGAAATATAGAGACGATACTGCAAGTGCGAGATGTCACCCACTTGGACCGAACAAAACAATATGCTTATCTACATTACCCATGATATTCTTGTAAAGATTGTGAGGACTCGGTCTAGTCAGCTAGCTACACAAACCACGCTCATATCATTCATTTAGATTTATTTATGCGATAACTGAAAAAGAAGGAAAAAAAGAGTCAGGCGTCAGCCAACAAAAATATTCTATCTTCCTTGTTTACTACGCTATACACTTGTGTACATACACGTGTCAACCGAACCATCAAGTACCAGTGCGTAACAGGGTGCATGCGTATGATAAAAGCACCGGTTGTGTTTACACATTCCACGTGAATGCACCTTTTGGACACAATGCGCACGCTGTGTGAACTGTATTGCAGTTGCTATCCCTGCTTCTACTTCAGTCCCACCTCCACCACCACCACCACCACCACCACCACCGCTTTCTACCTCTATAATGAAACTGTGATCATGATTGTTGATATGGTTGCTGCTACTGCTGCTGCTGTTGTTGTTTATCAGTGAAGGCGCCTGAGGATGTGCTTCAAGGACGCTAGGTTACGACTCTCAATACGCGTGTCGCACTGAATTGCAGCAGTCAAACTGGTTGAGATATATTTGTGAAATATTAAACCTCTATACTATAGCACACTTGATCTTCTGTCGATCAGAAGTTTCTGTCTCTTCATGCTTTTATTGCAACACATCTTTCCCGCATGAGTTTTGTTGACGGGCGACGTTGAGACTCCATATTGCATGCCGCTGAAACAATCAACGGTATCCAATAGTGAAGAACACTTTTCTCTTCATAGCATGTATTCTAGTCAAAGAAAGAATTACAGTTTTAAAAACTTTAGTCTTTTCCGTATTATTTCTATTTTACAATTGACATCAAGTGAAAGTGGCGTCAGGTGGTTGAGGACTGTTTCTGCTACTTTTGTGATTATTGTTGCTGTTGTTGTCGTCGTCGTTGTTTATGTCCTATTCATGCAAATCTCTAGTGCATATGTAGTCCGTTAGATGATAAGGGGCGAGCCATACGTCTGTTACTCCACATACACGTTGTCTCTCCGCTAGGCGAAGCCCGTACGATGTTCCTAACATGCGAAAAGAACGTCATATGCGATGCAGTGTGGTAGTTTGAATTTGGCATTTACTTCAGTTAACTAGTATGTTTCTTTTATGTGTCAATAAGTTATGATGAGTGACCTCAAGTCATGATAGCGCCTAAAGAGGAGACAAGCAAGATGGACTCGGTCAAAGCGTGAGAATTATTGTTCTGCATGCATTTAGCGTTACTGGTAAGCATCCGAAGTGAGAATTTGAATTTGATGAAGTTATTGATGCTTTCGTTGTTTTCTCTACCGAGTGCAGTGCCGTCCTAAAGCATGGGTACACTGAGAAATTTACCCGGGGGCCTCACAGGTCTTAGGCCTAATTCTGATCTATGTATACTGTGGCTTACTGTCAATAACTAAATACTGTAGTGTCCAGAGTACTGAATTGTTTGGCGGGGCTATAATCTGTTAAGACGGCGCTGACTGAGTAAATGGTACAGAGCTCATAAGATGGTATTGCTGGTGTTGTTGTTGTTATTACCAATATCTGTAGACAAGGGGAGCCTAAGGTTAGCATAACCAGCCTTGGAAATTGACGTGGCAGTTTTCTTGGTTTGGTCGAAAGATCAACCGCCTCAACTAATACCATTAAAACATTACGATTATATAAAAAGAAAGAATATGAGCCCCTTCTAAGATTAATCAAACCATACCAGGAGAAATATTATGGCCACATGCTTAGTCACAACAAGATTTATGATCAATGACGTTCCAGTCGTGACTATACCATTTTTATTGCGATATTGTATATTTTAGACAACATTATCTTTTTACATTATTTACATTTGACGGATATTTGTCCTCATCTTGTTTGTTGTTAACACAACGTTTCGGCTGATATACTCTCCAGCCTTCATCAAATGTTTTGGGGAAATTTCGAACCTGGGTTCTCATTCGTATGGTATTTTTCGATATTGTTGTTGTTGTTGTTGTTGTTGTTGTTGTTGTTGTTGTTGTTGTTGTTGTTGTTGTTGTTGTTGTTGTTGTTGTTGTTGTTGTTGTTGTTGTTGTTGTTGTTATTATTATTATTATTATTATTATTATTATTATTATTATTATTATTATTATTCAGGTCACTGCCTGGAATCGAACTCAGAATCTTGGGTTAGTAGCCCGCGCTCTTAACCACGACGTCATATGCCCGTGGGCATATAATGATGATGATGATAATAATAATAATAATAATAATAATAATAATAATAATAATAATAATAATAATAATAATAACATCGAAAAATACCTTAGGAATGAGAACCTAGGTTCGAAATTTCCCCCAAGACATCTGATGAAGGCTGGAGGGTATATCAGCCGAAACGTTGTGTTAACAACAAACAAGATGACAACTATCCGTCAAATGTAAATAATGTAAATAATGTAAATAATTCCTCATCTCTTAAATATAGAACTGAACATTATCGTTTCTCGGGGAATGTACCTTACAGATGGCTGATACTTCCGTACCATAATTGGCCTCATCAGCTATCGACAAAAAACGGAAGCAGCTATTGTTTCAAGCAGAAAGAGGGATCGCGTAGAGGCTCTCTCATTCCCCATCAAAGGGTCTTTCATTACTTTTTATCATAAGGTCTTTTATTGCCTTCGTTATAAGATACCCTCATTACAGAATATCTATTCTTGATAAAATAAGTCGACCTTGGTGGAGTTTACACTCAGAACGTAAAGACAGAAGAAATGTTGCTAATAATTTTGTCCGACGTGCTAGCGATTCTGCACAAATGTTGTTGCTGTTCTTGATGCCGATATTAATGATTTTGTTTGTTATTTTTTGCTTTATTTTTCTCACAATTTTATGCATAGATTGTGTAGCCTTTCATAAACTCTCCTCCATATACCAGCAGAGATTAATTCCTTAGATTAATTACCACTAATGAAGGAAGAAAAATTCTGTCACTTGAAACGCGACCAACTAGTCAGTGACAATTTTCTTCAGTGGATACAGTAAGCTAACAAAACACTCGGCATCTTCCATTTGGAAGTTTCACTATACGAATTACTGACCCATCTGTTAAATGTCTCGTAACCTATCAATGTAACGTAGCCATTTAGGGAACCTGTAAGTAGTCTCTCGACATGCTAAATATAGCTGCTAAACTTCCATTAAATCATACTTTGCTATATTGAGTAACATAATTATTAGATACTGTAACCTTACTTGCCCTTAAAAAGACTGGATGATCACGGCTGGACTTAATCGTATTAATCGACCCCAGCGCTCAACTGGTACTTATTTTATCGACCCCGAAAGGATGAAAGGCAAAGCCGACCTCGGCAGAATTTGAACTCAGAAAATAAAGACGCACGAAATGCTGCTAAGCATTTTTTCCAGCTTGCTAACGATTCTGCCAGCTTACCGCCTTTATAATGTAGATTTAATATATTTATTTCTTTATAGCAGATTTAATATATTACATGAACAAAAACGGTGAGCTGGCAGAATCGTTTGTACGCTGGGCGAAATGCTTAGCGGTATTTCGTATGTCTTTACGTTCTGAGTTCAAGTCCCGTCGAGGTCGACTTTGCCTTTCATCCTTTAGTGGTCGATAAATTAAGTACTAGCTAAGCACTGGAGTCGATCTAATCGACAGGTCTGCTCCCCCAAAATTTCGGACCTTGAGCCTAGAGTAGAAAAAAGAAAAAACAAAGTATCGTTATCGCACCGGACAAAATGGACAGCGGTATTTCGTCCAAACTTACGTTCTGAGTTCAAATTTCGATGATGTCAACTTAGCTTTTCATCTCTTTCGGAGTTGATAAATAAAGCATCAATTGAGTACTGGCTTCGAGATAACTGAGTAGCCGCTCTCCACAAATCCCAGGATCTAGGCGTATAGTCGAAAGATTAGTTTTGCAGTGTCGTCTCTTTTCTCTTTTTCCTTTTCTCAAGTAGAAAAGTCTTAAACGGAGAAGGAAGAGCAAATGATGGAAGTGAAGGAGGGAAATAGAAAGTGAAAATTGAATAAAACACTGAAAAAGAAGGAAAAAGAGCAAGAGAATGATGTGAAGTATAAAAAGCAAGTGCGGGAAAGAAGAAGATATGAAAGAAAACCGTTTTTTTCTCCTTCCTATTTTCTGATGTTACAACGTTTCTTTGAAAAAGGATAAAAAGGAGAGGAACGAGAAGAAAGACGAGTAAAAGGAAGGGAAAATATTACATTATGAAGTTTGAACTGTGGAGGCACCTACCAGCTCTTATCCTATATTTCTCCCCACGTCTTCGATGATGATTAAGATGAAGTAAAGAAAGAGGAAGAGAAGGGAATGTCCAATGAGATGTCCAGAAGGATGCAAGTAGAGGAGTGAACGAGAAGCAACAATAGGGGACGGTTTTGTACTGTGAAATTTACTCCAGTTCCTACTATCCCACCTCTTTTACTTTGTAATCTTTTCTCTTCCTCTAACACTTTTATCTTCTTATCTGTTGCCTAGGCGACATTTCATTTAATGTTTTTTTTCTTAAATCGCATTACGTCATTATTGATTTAGCTAAAAAAGAAAAATATAGGATCTAGTTCAAAACGGGGGCACCAGTTTTCATTTATGTTTTATGTAGTGTTTTTGGTACCGAAAGACTTTCAAACTTCGTATACTTATCTATTTTGTGTTATAGAACACAAAAAAAATGTTGTATTCGAAGTTATTTCATGTAAAAAATTGTCTTATTTCGATAATTTCAACCAATAAAATAATGTATAAATAGATAAATAAACTATATGGTTACAGTTGGAACGGCGTAGACCATAGGTCTGCTTGACCAATGCCAACCAATACAATTAATTCGACCCATTCCATTCAAGAAAGGAGCATTTAAGCCAAGTATGGGCAACCATTTTCAAGAAGCGGACCGCATGAGACCTGATGAAGCAGGTCTCACTACTAAAACAAGTCGAGGTAATTTGTTCGTTAGGGATGCATGTTTTCTCTTCCTCTAACACTTTTATCTTCAGCCGGAAGCTCTGAGCAGCATCAGCAACAAAAACAATAAGAGCCAATATTGTCTGTGTCTTTCAAAATCAAATTACAAGTATATATTTTTCGTTGTAGACGAAAGATGTATCTATAGAAGACGAGCATTTGATAATGCTCATCTTCTATAGATACATCCATGGCGTAACTAAGAGGGGAGCAAGGGGAGCGACTGCTCTCCGCGGGAAATTTTTTGAAAATTAACGCCTTTTATAAAATGTATAATCATTGATTATACATTATTGTATGGTATGTGTCATGATACATTCATTGTTAAATGCGTATCTCTGCCTCTTTAGATTTCATCAGTAGCAAAAGCTTTCAATGATACCTCTGCATTATGTTTGATACATAGATTGCAGCTTCAAACTAATACAGCTTCTGCTGCACATAACTAATTTTTATTTGGCCTGCCAGCTAATTGCAGCATCTGTGACTCTTCAATCAATATTTTACAATATCAGTAACGATTTCGTCTTAGCATACGGTTGCCAATCGAAACTTGTTATTGGCGAAGCTCAAGGAGGCAGAAATACGCATTTATCTATGCCATCACCGCTGCTGGACGATGTTTGCCTGCTACTGATGTATTTTTGTGTTTTTTTAACTCTAAAGCTCTATCAGAGATACTCTCTCAGGACGAATACCACTATGAGACACACACACACACATTCATTTTTTTAAAAATATATATACACACACACACACACACACACACACATATATATATATATACATACATATATATATATATATATATATATATATATATATATATATACCTATAAAACGAATACCACTATGAAACACACACACACATTCATATTTTTGTTTATATGTATATATATATATATATATATACATATATATATATATATATACATATAACAGGTGTCAGTGTATGTGTGTGTGTATATATATACACACAAACACACACACACACACACACACACAAATACATATATATGTATGTGCTTGTGCGCGCGTGTGCGTGTGGCACATCACTCTTTAGTGTTACGGGTAACATGTGATCTAGTGCAAACAGTTCTATGCTTGGGTGGTCGGCCACTAAAGCGGCACCCCACAAGTCTTCCCTGCTGAGAAGCTTGCTAGAAAACAAGCCGATGAAAACCAACAACGAACAACAGCACAAAATGTACCTAACGTAAGGTCAACAATTATCTTGTAATAATACCCAATAGCTTGCGATGCGCGTGTATGTGCATGTGCTTGTCTCTGTGTATGTATATATATGTTTGTAGATATGTTTACTAGTAATGACACCCGGTCCTTTTCGTTACAGGCATAGCAGCTTTGGAGAATCCTTGAATCTTGAGATTATATTTCCTTCTGAAATGGAGTTGGTCTTAATTGCCATTTGGTAATTATGGTACATTCTCTAGAGGCGGAGGTAATTTTAATAAATCAAGAATTTATGTTGTATGGTATTTGACATACCTTTATTTGTTTATGTTGTCCAAAAGCATATCACAAGCCACTCTTGAGTTATTTCTCTCAGCTCATCTTTGTTTATATACATACGTATATGTTTGTGTATGTGTCAGCGTATGAATGTGTATGTATATAAACACACACACACACACACACACACACACACACACACATTCATGTAATATATTGGTTTCAAATTGTGGCACAAGCCAGAATTTCAGGGGAGAGGGTGAGTCGATAACATCGACACCAGTGTTCAAATGCTACTTATTTTATCGACCCCGAAAAGATGAAAGGCGAAGTCAACCTTGGCGGAATTTGAACTCAGAAAGTAAAGACGGACTAAATACCGCAATTTTTTTAGCTGGGCGAGCTAATGGTTCTGCCAATTGTTCATGTAATATATTAAATCTACAAGGCAGCGAGCTGGCAGAAACGTTAGCACGCCGGGCGAAATGCTTAACGGTATTTCGTCTGTCTTTACGTTCTGAGGTCAACTTTGCTTTTCCTCCTTTAGGGGTCAATAAATTAAGTACCAGTTAGTTGTGTACTAGGTCGATCTAATCGACTGGCCCTCTCCCTCAAAATTTCGGGCCTTGAGCCTAGAGTAGAAAAGAATATATTAAATTTATATTATAAAGGCAGCAAGCTGGCCGAATCGTTAGCACGCCGGCATTTCGAGCGTTGTTATTCTCTGAGTTCAAAATCTACCGAGGTCGGCTTTGCTTTTCATCCTTTTGGAGTCAATAAAATAAGTACCAGTTGAGCATTGGGGACGATGTAATCGATTACTCCCTTCCCAAGATTTTAAGCCTTGTTCCTATAGTAGAAAGAATATTAAACCTATATTATGTTTAAGAGCCACGTTTCTTTCTCTAACCGTTGGTCAGTCTGTCCTTCCATCCGTCATACGCTTTGTCAAAAATATCACGAAAAAAGGCATAGTATAGAATTTGAAAAATGTTCCATTATGACGTTACTTCAATCATGATTTTTCACAGCAGAAAATAAAAGGGAGTTAATAATATATTTGATATTGTTCCTTGTCTATATTATGATCTCAGGAAACATGATGTTTCCAAGTGCATCACAGAATGGTGTATAGGAAAAGTCGTTTGAAAATTACATTAAATTTCTATTATGATGTCATAATTTGCCACTTTTCCTCATAAATAAGAAATGAAATAAGGAAAAAAAACAAAACAAAAAAAAACAGTAATTATTCAAGTCATTCATTGAATTTACATATGGAAAGGAATGAAACAAGGTTTGATCAGAGGTTACTTTTCTTTGTGAGTCGTCGGAATAAGAAAAGAAAAAATAACGGCTATTAATATTTCACTCTCAAAACAAGAATGGATATACGATGAAAGGATGAAGACGAAGACGAGGACGAGAAAACTGGATGAAGAGAGATTTTAGTAAAATCCTCTTCAGTCAGTAAAACATTCAATTCTGTTGTGAACGTTTTCCGATTTATTGAATGCAGTTTATTCCTATATATGAAACTACGCATCTTTGAAGACAGATAAATTATTTAACAAAAACTTTAAGTCAGGAAAACAATTAAGTCTCCCTGTTTGCAAGGTAAATATATTATTTTACTCTAAAATATTTGTTGATGTACAACAAGCGGGAAATTAAAAGCAGAAAAGGTTTTGTAGAGGCGCAGGCGTGGCTGTGTGGTAAGAAGTTTGCTTCTCAACCACATAGTTCCGGTTTCAGTCTCACTACGTGGCACCTTGGGCAAGTGTATTCTACTATAGCCTCGGGTCGACCAAAGCCTTGTGAGTAGATTAAGTAGATGGAAACTGAAAGAAGTTCGTCGTATGTGTGTGTGTGTGTGTGTGTGTGTGTGTGTGTGTGTGTACTTATCCTCCCATCACCATCACAGGCGCTGGTGTGTTTCCGTCTCCGTAACTCAGTGGTTCAGCAGAAGAGACTGGTAGAATAAGAACTAGGCTTTAAAAAATAAGTCCTGGGGGTCGATTTGTTCGACTAAAACGCTTCAAGGCGGTGCTCCAGCATGGCCGCAGTCAAATGACTAAAACAAAAGAATATAAGAATTTATTATCTGCAGCCATGCTGGGACACCACCTTGAAGTGTTTGTTGTCGTACAGATCAACCCCAGGACTTACTTTTAAGTCTAGTACGTATTCCATCACTCTCTTTTGCCGAACCACAAAGTAACGGGAATATAAACAAACCAACTCCGGTTGTGAAGCGGTAGTGGGGATAAACACAAACAGAAAGACACTCTCACGCACAAACATGCACACATACCCACACGCGTATATACGACGGGCTTCCACACAGTTTCCGTTGTACAAATTCACTCGCAAAGCATTTGTCGTTCCGGGACTATAGTAGAAAAAAAAAACTTAGCCAAAGTGCTGCAGAGAGGGACTGAACCTGAAACCATGTGATTACAAAGCAAATTTCTTAATCACACTGCAATGCCTGGAAACATTCTTTATAGGAATAAGCATAATTCACTGAAATTTATCGTTTCTACATCTATGAAGAAGGTTTGGCTGAGATACTTCACAGAAATGTTACGTTAATATCGTGGAAATATTTTAAGTTCAAACTCCGCCGAGGTTGATTTTGCATTTCATCCTTTCAGGGTCGATAAAATAAGTACCAGCTGAGCACTGGGTCGATTTAGCCAACTTATCCACACCCCGGAATTTCTGGCCTTGTTCAAAAATTTTAAGCCTATATTGATGACAAATTTATTATTAAAAAAGCATTCCCATTAATATTCATTGTGTGTGTGTATAATCATTAATTAATAGCGACTGGGCGACGAGCTGGCAGAATCGTTAACACGCCGGGCGTAATGCTTAACGGTCTTCACGCTCTGAGTTCAAATTCCGATGAGGTCGACTTTGCCTTTCCTCCTTTCGTGGCCGATAAATTAAGTACCAGTTGCGTACTGTGGTCCATCTAATCGACTGGTCCTCTCCCCTCAAATTTCAGGCCTTGTGCCTATAATATAAAGGATTAATTAATAGCGACAGAAGCTGTATTAACATCGATTTCAAACTTAGACACAAGGTCGACAATTTATATGCGTGTCTATATATATATATATATATATATATATATATGTATGTATGTATGTATATATATATATATATATCGAAACGTCTAGATAGAATAGAGACAGCTGATGAAGGGATATTCCAAGTGGCTTTCCGTTTTCCTATATGTTCGTTCCGTTGTCTGTAGTTTATTGTTCTAACGTCCTGTACCCTGATATGCATGTATATACACATGTAGATGTAAGTATGTACATATATGTGTGTATACATGTATATATATTCTTTGTATTATTATATATATATATATATATATGTATGTATGTATGTATGTATGTGTATGTATGTATGCATATACATAGTGAAAGTATTAATAGTTTTACTATTATAACTGAAAGTATATGACATTACGATAGAGATATTATTGTTTCACTTTTGATATGTAATACTGAAATAGTGTAAGAAATAAGAGATTGCTTCTGGGCTCGCATTAGGCAAGAAGTTGAAAATTTTTTCGGCCCATGACACTGCATAGATAATTAAGGCATGTGTAAAATTTGAATGAAATCGGTTGTGCAGTTCTCGTGTTTTAGGGATTCAGACAGACTTTTTCAGTTTTATATATTAATATATATATATGGGAGATTATACAAAAAATAACAACAGACGAGGACAGGTGGTGTAAATAACAAAAGTATATATTAGTATGACGCTCGGGAATACGGAAAGTCTTTGACGTTTCGAGCTACGCTCTTCAACAGAAAGAATACGGAGACAAGGAGAAAAACACGGAGAAAAAAAAATTGAATAGTGTTCAGTCAACGGTCAATCATAATAATGGCCGATCATAACAATGGCTGACTGACCGGAAGTTAGAAATTCTTATTTCAGGAGAGCTAAGAAAGGGGGAGATAACGAACGGTGATCGGGAACGAGGGGCTGTGTGTGGGAGGTAGACTGCTGGTGATCTTGACGTATGTAGTGTGAAAATGGGGGAAGGGAGAAAGGGAGAAAGTAGTTGGTCAGTTGTAGTGTGTGCGTGGTGTGATGCGAGGGTATTGGTGTGGTGTGCGTGGTGTGATGCAAGGGTATTGGTGTGGTGTGATGTGAGGGTGTTGGGAGGTGGGGAAGGCATGGGTGGAGTGTGGGGTAGAGGTAGGGGTATGTGGGTAGGGTGGGGTATGTGGGTAGGGGTGGGTGGTGGGTGTAAGGAATTGGATGGGGTGGAGTGGGAAGGTAGAGTAGGAGTGTGTTGGGGTGTGGTGGGATGAGCTTATGAGGGAGTGTTGACGAGGAGGGAGAAGGGGAAGGTCGATGTAAGAGAGGGGGAAGATGGGTATGGGAGGGGAGAGGAAGAGAGGAGAGAGGGTGGGTATAAGAGAGGGAAGGGGGATTGGGAGAGGGGGAAGGTGGGTATGGGGGGAGAAAGAGGGGAAGGTGGGTATGGGGGGAGAAAGAGAGGAAGAGAAAGAGAGGAAGAGAAAGAGAGTGAGAGAGAGGGAAGAGGGGTATGGGGGGGAAGAAGAAAGGAAGAGAAAGAGAGTGAGAGAGAGGGGAAGAGAGTGAGAGAGTAAGGGTGAGAAAGAGAGTGAGAGAGAGGGGAAGAGAGTGAGAGAGTAAGGGTGAGAGAGTAAGAGAGTAAGAGTGTAGAGAGTAGGAGAGTAAGAGTGTAGAGAGTAAGAGTGAGAGAGGGGGGAGTACGGGTGAGAGAGGGGGGAGTACATATATATATATATATATATATATATATATATACTGGCAGAGATACCCGACGTTGCTCGGGATGAAAATGTCATAATTTTTTTTATTCTTTTACTTGTGTCAGTCATTTGATTGTGGCCGTGCTGGAGCACTACCTTTAATCAAATAGAAAGAGGAAAAGAAAGAAAAAAGAGGGAGGGAGAGGAAGAAAAAAAAGAGAAAGAAAGGATGGAAGGAAGAAAAGGAAGAAAGAAAAAGAAGGAAACGAAGTAGAGGGAGAAAGAAGGAAGGAAAGAAGACAGACTAAAAGAAAGGAACTATTTCAGAGGGTGAGAGAGAATGTATGTAAGAAACAGAGAATGAGTAAAGGGAAAGTGTCGGTTGAAAACTTCAGTTTTTAGAGATCTGGGGGAAAATTATAGTGCATGACCATCTTTAGTACATAAGTAATGTGTGTGTAAAGTTTGGTGGAAATTGGTTGAAAACTGTAGAAATACATACTTATTACACAGAGAGAGAGACCTCCTTTGCTTTATATACTTATAGACGGCTGACCTCAAATGAAATCATGAACTTTTGAGAGAACGTGGAATATTTTTTCTATCGAAGAGGGTTTCTCAAACCAATATTTATATGCTATGCTACTGATCGTATTTTATAAGGCGTTGAGCTAGCGGAGTCGTCACTGCGCCGGATAAAATGCTCAGCAGCGTTTCTTCTGGATTTACGTCCTGTGTTCAAATTCCGCTGATATCGACGTTACCTTTCATCCTTTCGAGGTCGATAAAACAAGTATAAACTGAGCGCAGGAGTCGATACAATCGACTTCCCCTTCCCTCAAAAACTGATAACCTCATTCCAAAATCTGAAACTATTATTCATAGCTTTATATGTACCTCGAGATCCAGTTACCCCCAAAAGAATGTTATGTACATACATACATACATACATACATATATACATACATTTAAACAGACAGACAGACAGACAGACAAACAGAGACACGCACACACTCGAATGCATGCAATTATTTAGTTTTTTATTTTTTCTTGTTTTCAACAAACCATGGCGATCTTGCTATGTTATCTCTGCAAAAATCGCTTGGCGGCGCACACCATCTGAAACAAGGGATCTACTATTAACTTGGCTGGCTATGCCGGGTTCAATGACTTGACTGGTTGGCTGCACCCCAGCTAATTCTTTCTAGGGCATTCACCTTTGTCGCACTGCGTTCACCATCAAGGCTGTTGTCATCGTCAGAAGTCGCACCCAATTATATTATGAAACTGAATCACCCCCTGCTGACCCGGCGGTATTATATAAAAGTTAAAGCCTTGCATTATATTTCATGTGTGGAGAGTGGGGTGGGGAAATGTTGTTTGTTTCTTGTTGAAACTGAGGCAGGTGTTGTTGTTGTTGTTTTTTTTTATATTTATCGTTTTAGTCAAAAGGGAAAGACATAACTCCGTGATCTGTTACGGTGCCTCTGCGACTACTGGGAAGGAAGGAGGAAGATTTTCGATTTCGCAAGCCTGGCTGGCGCGCTTGCAACAGAATGGACTCTGCTAAATGCAACCAAGGTGTCTGATGGTGGTGTTAAACCGGGCGTCGTATTAAGTTTTTCCCACCCACCGACGTTTTTATGGTACCACCAATCAACAGTCTTGGATAGGTATTTTCTGTTTTTTTTTTTATCGACCACATCAAAAATGAAAAGCAAAGATCTTGGTGGGATTTGAGTGAAGAGATGTAGAACAAATAGCTCAAAAGTCTGTTATTGTTGTTGTTGGGTGGGGGGTTATTGGGTGGTGGTGGGGGCGATACTGTTTTTTTTTTAATTGCGATGTTGGCAGTGATGATAGTGATGGCGGTAGCGGTGTGGTTACATTTGTTGTTGCTATTGTTGTTACTGATGCTGTATTCACAGGGACAAGAGTTATTGTAACCGTTTTCTATTCATGTGAAAAGTAAGAGATAAAAGAAAAATAAACGAAACGATAACGAAAATGGGAAGGAGAAAATGATGATGATGATGAGGAGGAGGAGGAGGACGACGACGAGGAGGAGGAGGAGGACGGCGAGGAGGAGGAGGAGGAGGAGAACGACGAGGAGGAGGAGAAGCGGGATGAGCGGAAGGAAGAGAAGGCTGGTGAGGAGGGAGTAGAGAAATGAACAAGAAGGAGGAGGAGGAGAAGAAGAAGAAGAAGAAGAAGAAGAAGAAGAAGAAGAAGAAGAAGAAGAAGAAGAAGAAGGAGGAGGAGGAGGAGGAGGAGAAGAAGAAGAAGAAGAAGGAGGAGGAGAAGAAGAAGAAGAGGAGGAGGAGGAGGAGAGGAAGAAGGAGAAGGAGGAGGAGGAGAAAAAGAAGAAGAAGGAGGAGGAGGAGGAGGAGGAGAAGAAGAAGAAGAAGAAGGAGGAGGAGGAGGAGGAGAAGAAGAAGAAGGAGGAGGAGGAGGAGGAGAAGAAGAAGAAGGAGAAGGAGGAGGAGGAGAAGAAGAAGAAGGAGGAGAAGAAGAAGAAGAAGAAGAAGAACAACAACAACAACAACAATAAAAGCAATAAGAACAGCAACCACAATCACAACAACGTCATTAACACCAAAGAAGAGAGGGGGGAAAAGGAGAAGGAGTGAGAGATGCAAAGCAGAAGAAAAGAAATGAATAAGAAAGTGGGGGGGGGCAAACAAGAAAGCAGCAAATAAGAGAAAAAAGGCATACACGACTGGTGATGCCGTCTGATTATCATAATGAAGAGGAGACGTGGGAGGGAGGGAGGATAACCACCGAAGAAAGAATAGGGTTGCAGGAGTAAAAGGAAGGGCTAACAGGGAGTAAGGACTGGAAGGGGAATGCATGGTTACATAGTGTTGGTTGCAATTTGTTCCCTTCATTCTTTAACCAAGTCGCTACTTAAATGTTCGGATTGTATTGTGGCAAAAATATATATGAATATATATATATATATACATACGAAGAAAAGATCCTTTGTCGTTATCAAGTCGCTAAAGGCTGAGAGGGATGGTATTGGTTCGCATCTTCTGGGTGCATGGTGAATGTGGTGGTAGTGATGGTGATAATAAATATAAAAAGGAGGAGGAGGAGGAGCAGAGAGAGAGGGGGGAGGGAGGGAGACAGCGATAATGCCAACAACGCTGATGAGTGAGGATTATTACGTTTAAGGCAATCACCACTGCAAACACTTTATATATGGATATATGTACTATATCTATCTATCCATCAAATAAACTTTCATACAAGCAATATGGACTAAAAACTCCTTAAGAAAAATGCGAAATTTCAACATTCTCACCAATTTCAATGTCATGATTAGCGAAACCGGTAGACTATCATGATATTCTATCCTTTAAAATATATTAAAAATATGCAAATTAAGTGCATTTTTCTTCTTCTATTTAATATATTTTTTCACTACAATTCATCACGTGGGGAAAATCTCTTCAACAAAATTTCTTTTATATATATATATATATAGTCCCTAACAGCGTGAGGCATTTACGTGTAATAATGCCCTTAATATAAATATATATATATATATATATATGTATGTATAACAAATAATAAATGAGTATATGCATATATACGTACAAGTATGTGCATACCTACATCTACCTGTATATACAGGTGCATATCTGGGTACAGGACGTTGCAAACAAAACGTAGACAAAAAAATAATAATAACTAGAGTACATAAAACACACAGGCCACATAGAGAATATTTTCCTTCGTCAGCTGCCACCATTCTAACACAGGCGTTTCGAAGAGTTAGGGCAGGACGTATTGTTAAAATGGCTCTTCCCACGGACCACAAATTAAATTTGTACCATGGAGGAATGTAGTGGCGGACAGAAAACAAGACAGGAAAACAAACGGAAAAGGCTATACGGCCAGATGTGAAAAATTATGTGTATATTGAACGCTGTGAAACAACGAACTGGAAGCAAGCGGGACAAAGTAGGTTCGTATGTTTGCTTGGCGATAGCCAAGGAAGAAAAGAATTAGTAGCTGGACACAGAAAGGGTGGTAAAGGGAGAAAAGGGGGAGGAAGTAGAAAATAGGTGAGCAACGAGAGAAAGAGAGGAAGAGAGAGATATAGTAGTAACAGAAGGAAGAATGAGAGGGGGAAAGAGAGATATAGTAGTAGCAACGAGAAAAAGAGAGGAAGGAAGAGATATAGTAGTAACAGAAAGAAGAACGAGAGGGAGGAAAAGATTCAGAGATAGATAGAGTCGCGTCAGAAAATATAAAGTTCAAAACTTACTTGCAGGGATGATGCGTGCGTTCGATCATGTAAAACAAATAATAAATGAGTATATGCATATATACGTATAAGTATGTGCATACCTACATCTACCTGTATATATAGGTGCATATCTGGGTATAGGACATTGCAAACAAAACGTATGTATATATATATATATATATATATATATAGAGAGAGAGAGAGAGAGAGGTATAAATCTACACACACACAATCATATATATACAGATAAGGAAATAATGTTATCCTCAAATGCAGAATAATGCTAATAATATAGCATGAACATGATAAAGTGTGCATATTTTGCAGAAAAATCTGTCGGCATTGGAGAATGAAATTATTTTCTTAGCTGTATCTTTCAATACATCTCAACGCTTCTTGACTAAACTTTGTTGACTTTCAACGTAAGTTGAATTTAACGTAGGATAGCGTCAAATATATATATATATGCATATATGTGTCAGGACGTCACCAACAGTAAACAACATGAAATACGAAAGCAAATGAGTTACGCAAACAACAAGAAAAAAAAAGAAAACAGGACAAGTAACACAAAGAATGACCCTTCATCAGTTGTCGGCTGTCTATCTATTCCTCATTTCGAGCATTGAACGATAATACGAGTCTTCGAAGACAGTTGCTCCCATAAATACCAAAATAATGCTCATAATGTTTATATGCTTCCACGACTGGTTGCATATTCTTGACGTTTTGCGAACTACATCTTCCAACATTATGAAGTAATTCCGTGCCCCCAGAAAAAGTGGTCGGACTTGTAACACCATACCTTCTCCCTTTAATCTCCTATGCCTTTGTATTCCGTGTAAGCCCGCTCTGTTAAACCATAAATATCTATATATTTACTCATGAATATACATCACATCTGAATATTTTCAGCATTTAGTTTCTCTATGTTTACATGTGTATATATGTATGTATATTTTGTATGTTTAGCCCAAGTGGTTTCATTTGTTTATTTACATCATTGTTTCTATATCTGCTCGCCTAGATTCCTCTTATAGTCACTCTTTACGCTGCGGACTTAGACCGCGCTAAGGATTTCGGAGTTTAAGCTCAAATCATTGGAGCGTTACTAAGTGTTTTCTATACTGAGCATCCCTGGATCTCATCTGTATGTATGTATGTATGTATGTATGTATGTATGTATGTATGTATGTATGTATGTATGTATTTGAAGGCTCCTCCATATTTCTGCGTCGGTGCATCAATGTTAGAAATGAATGTTCTTATGTAATTTTCTCTATCTTGAAGTGTTTGGAGAAACAGATTCAGTGAAGTGACAGAAGAAATACTTCACAGAATCTAGTAGCAATCAGAACTTAAATTATGCAGTATGGATCTTCGTTACTGCCCTGTTGTCACACAGTTAGTAGTAGTAGTTACGTAATGGTTCGATGTTGGGCAATGTTTGCAAGTCATAAACTAGAATATTCGAGAGGAAAACTTGGAGACTTCTGTGGAAAAATCATTTTTAGTTTGAAAAGAATTCTTAATTATTTGCATAACTTTTGCTAAATTTATTTATCTTAATACCAAGGATGCTAAAAGCGATGAGCTGGTAGAATCATTATCACACCAGGCAAAATCCGTCTTTACGTTCTTGTTTCAAATTCCACCGAGGTCGACTTTGCCTTTCATCCTTTCGCAGTCGATAAAATAAGTACCAGTTAAGTACTGGGGTTGATGTAATCGACTTACTCTCTCCCCAGATCTTGCTGGCCTTGTACCAACATTTAAAATCCAGGATGCTAAGGTTACTTAATTTTATGCAATATATCACATAATATTGCATCGTGTATTCAATAACTTTTTCTTATCACATATATATGTGTATGTATAAGAAAATGAAGACGTTGGACTGTCAAAAAAGGGAACACAAAAACAAGATTGAAAGGAGGAAACGGTTACAGGATGCACAACGAATTATTGTTCTATCCATCCGAGTAGCGTAGCTGGTGTGGGATGAGGGAGCGATGGTGAGCGACGGAAGTGAGCCCTGCGCAATACTTTTAAAGGGGCAGCACTTTTGCTTCTGTTCTATAAGCGTGTGATAGTGGTGGTGTGTGTGTAGGAGTGACAGGAAACTCAAGGGCTACCCGAGGCGGCAGGCGAAAATTTTCCCCACGATAGTTCCGGACCCCAGTAATGAACTCATTTGCATACAGCCAACCAGAGCTCACTTTGACCTTGTTGTCAAGTTAACAAGGGTTGTTGCTGGTGGCAGAAACCGCATTGGTGCAAGCAGACTGTAGAAGGATTGTTTAAAAAGTGTGAAAGGAAAGGGGCCGTTCAGCCCTCAGATTATGCCTAACAAGAATTATTAAAAGAGAAAAGTAGCATGGTCATTCCTTACTCAAGTGACCTTATCTTATTGCCCATCACTTGTTATGCGCCCATAAATTAGTTTGATAGTTGAGCTCTGACTGGCTGTACGCAAATGAGTTCGTAACTGGGGTCCGGATCTCTCGTGGGAAAAAAATTCGCGGGCGGCACACTCTAGCTACGCTGCAGATAAATACAATATTTTTTTGGACCTTCAGAACAGTTGAGTGGCTAAAATTGAGTAAGTTGTGTGCTTGCTTGCGAGCAAATCTATGTATATATGTGCACCTACGTGTATGTAAGTGCACGAGTGAGTGCACAAATATGCGTAAAAGTGCATGCGTGTATTTGTATATGTGTTTGTATTGATGAGCAGACAAGCTTCCGATATCGTGAGACCTTTCTGTTGAATACGATGTAAATTCAAAATAAGCTAAAAATAAAATCTCACTACTTTGATGATGTCACAATGAATAATAAAATGACGTCATAAAAGGTGTGATTAAAAAACGAAGGAAATGAACAAATCTTTCTTTTTATCATTTTTAAGAAACAAAAATAGCGTTGGAATACTTGCTTTGCCTTAGACTATCGGCTCCTTATAGAAAAGCAGAGGCACCGTCGAGACATACGGTATACCTTGGACATTTTTAAATGTTGGTGCTCAGCCCTCCCTGTTCTAGCCAGAGACGATCCCCCTTCAAAGTGAGAGAGAACGTAAGTTCGTTTGCCCGAACATGAGAAATTATTGATTTCTCATTGGTTAAAAATTACTGCCCATATACGAATTATGAACTTCGTTGAAGAAATCTTTCACGGGGCTACGGTTCTATGATTCGTGTATGAGTAGTTTTAAAAACCCTGATTTTCGGCAAACTCTCCAGTGATCGTTGGGTTGCTACTCCAGGAAAACAGAAAGAATACTCAGTCGCAGTTTAGGACTGATAAGCATCAATCCGAAGAAGAATGAAAAAGAAAGCTGTCGGTATTAGAACTCAAAAGTCAAAATAAATACCGCAAAAATCATTCCAGCCGACACTAACAACTTAGTCAATTTGAGGCTATTTGAGGGATAGTAACAGAATCAAGAACAGCAATGAATGAGAAAATAAAGACAAGAGACAAACTAAATATTGAAATATGGTCTCTTCCGGATCTGGATTCAAGACTGGACCAAGAATACAAGCATGAATGTACGCGCGTGTTAGTTAAATATGTGACCGAATGATTAAGAAGAACGCTTCGCAGTCACTGTGTCCTGAGTTCGAAGCCACTGCGTGGAATCTCAGGCAAGTGTCTTTTGGTTTATCCTCACATCACAGAAATAACCTGTCTACAATAACGCCTTTTTTCTGAACTCGTGCATTATTTTCTATCTTATACTTAATAAGGGGGATCTTTCCCAAAATATTATGTAAGCATTAAACAAACTATGTAGGATGATGCAATCATTTGTCATTGTTTTATATGTGGGCATCGCTTTGCATATTTTGCCTAAATTTTCACCTACATTGCTTAAAGGTTTTCTTTAAAATTATATGCAAGCATTTTAGATATATTTTAAAAACAGAAACGGCCAAACATGCACCCGTATGGTGTAATTAAAAACACTCTAGTCCTCTAAATATCTTAGTCCTTTCCGACTCATTTCTAAAAATCGCGACATACCTTCGTACCAATAGCAGCACACAAGTATACTGGTTAAAGAATGCTAGCTCATATGGTTGGCGAAGATTTGTACATCGTTGCCTCGATCTTTAGTATTTCATTGCATAATCCGTCCTAACCATTCTGGGCTCGACTTCGTCTTTCCCTTCTCCAGTGTCAATGAAATAATTTTCTAATTATGCCATGAAGTCAATTTAAACGACTGTACATTTCTAGCATAAATGAAAACTCTGGTACCTGTCTGTTTTATAAATCGATTAATTTTTTTCATTAAACTTCAGAAGAGAGAATCGATTGAAAGTATGTCTAACACATTTATAATCAGCGGCTAATACTTGCGCAGTGAAAACAAGTAACTTAATCCGAAAAAAAAGGGAAACGTGTCTTAAATTTTCGCTAGGCCTCCTCCAGGATTCGTAGGAGGAAAGTAGAAAGTTATCCGCAGACAGAAAGCATGGTTTGGATGCTTACAACAGAGTAAAGTCCACTCGAGACATCCACCCATATCCCAAGCGGTGGCGTTAAACAGAACAAAGAGGAACGCTCCTACCAAAAGTCTTTCATGCAATTTTGGCTTACCAAACTTTATTCGCAAGTCTTTGGTCAGCCTGAAGTTGTAGAAAGCAGTTTCCAAATTTACCATGGAGTATGAATGAATTCGGACCATGTAGTCAGGGAGTGAATTTCTTACTTTATACAGCTGTAATATACTGGGATATGGAATATTGCTTTTGCTTAGACAGAAACGAGTTTTTAAGTGGGGAATATATGAAACTGTAATGGTCGGGATTATCGTTACTTGTTTCTTCAACCAGCTAGAAATAGCAGCGAAATCTAGCTTAAATCACAAATGAAAAGTGAAGGACACAATGGATACTGTAGTCCTAGATATATTATGCTTGAACAAAGAGATGGGCAGTAAATGGCATCAAATGCCTTTAATTATGTATCTGTTCATAGAGTGGCAATCAACGGCAGCAGCAGTAGTAGTATCAATAGTTGCAGCAGTAGTAGTAGAAACAATAGTTACAGCAGTAGTAGTAGAAACAATAGTTACAGCAGAAGTAGAAAAACAGGTACTTATTTAAATTCGTTCCACAAATAGCATGAACAATGATTGTTCCAACGTCCAACTCTGTCACTTAGTGAAAGAATTCGTTATTTTGTTCAGATATTCCTTTATTCTTACTCACTAAATTGAAGAACACTCTATCTTGAAATGATCTTCCCCACCCTCCCACCCATCCATTATGGTTGCGTTGCGTTAACAATGTCATAGTCAAAAAACCCAGTCGCTATTTGTGAGAAAGTTGGAAGCCTTTGAGTAGGTTTTCGAGGAATTTTGCACTTCCTTCTCGTATGGGTTAACTCGAAACAATTCTATCGTGCATATAAAATACAATTCCAATCCCCTATTTCTGATTTAAGCACAAGGTCAACATTTTTTGTGGAGAGGGGGGCAGTCGATTAAACGGACCTCACTAATTGACTAGTCCTTTATTTCACCGGACCCAGAGAAATGAAGGATTAACTTGATCTTAGCAGAATTTGAACTCGGATCAGAATATTGCGATCCGGAAGATTTGAACTAAGAGCACCGAAGCTCGAAACAAATACCATGGAATAGTCTAAGGAACATTCTTATGATTCTATCAATTCACAGCGGCAGTAAAGAGCATATTACTGCTCTGGTTTGCCGTCATTGTCAAAATTTTCCTTTGCAATTCGATCTATTCTCGTGTATCATGTTGCGAAGCATTTGTTAGTCATACAGCAGTGTTGAACGTGCTTATTCACTGACAGTAAATGTCACACAGAAGTGTTGAATATACTTTTATGTACAGTATATAGTTTGTCCTTTTCAATCTGATGCTTCAAACAAAAGTGCGACAAAGTGTTTCTCAATACTTCTGGGATTCTTTCATTTTGAGAAGCGTGTGCAACATGTGTTACTTAACATTTACGGTAATAACAATGAACCATCATAAGAAGTAAGAAATCAACGCACTAAATAGAGACGTCAGGTCTGCATTTGAATAGTCTGCACACATTGCTGTCAGTGCAAGTGTAAACTATGGAAATCACAAATGTTGCAAGCAAAAACAGGAAATGACTGGGGGAAAAAAAAAAAAAAAAAAAAAAAAAAAAAAACAATAACAAAAAAGTAACAAACAGCATTCCTGCAAATCTTTTTAGTCTATGTTTTGAACAATGCAACACGGAAACTGACACAAGGAAACTGAAACTTGCTATGGAAAATATTCTTTTCAAACTAAACAATTTCAGTTTCTCGGGCGAAAAGATTTTGTGAATTTATTGATGCTGATAAGTAGTCTGTTACGCCATTTTCTGGTGCCCTCCCATTCTTATCCTTCTCTCTGGGCATCTCTTAACAAGAGGGGCCTAACATGTTATTTCCAGAGTTTAGGTGCGGATGAATGCTTCAAGACAGTTGAAGAGCTTTAGAGACAAAGAAACACCTAAAATTGTTGTCATGAGCTAAGTTATTCAGCACAATTACAGCATTTAAGCTAATGGATGAATTGAAAAGTAAGCATGAGAAAAAAAATAAACATTTTTATTTGTTGATCTTACAGCGGGCACTGAGTATGACCAGCTTACATCTGATGTATTTCAGAAATGTGAAACGAGCTTCATTTTTTTTTTTTTTTTTTTGAGTGAAAGCATCATAAGTATTTCTCAGCGACGCGTATGAATTGCCTCAAAAAAACTTTTATAAGAAATCTAAGATAAGTCGAACTTAGCTTTGGAAAATACTGTGATGCAGTCAAGGCCCAATCTTCAATGCAATGATTTGTCGATTTTACAATTCTGTGAATAATAATAATATTTTATAAGCTTAAGTCAATGCATGGTGATCGCTTATAAGTTTTAAGCTTATAAAATATTTTTATTGCCAGCAAGGAGCTGCGCCTGCACAATAGATCCGAAAAAATTAGGATGTATAAACGGGAGGTATGGAATTGATTATCTCATGTTTATATATTTTAGTCTTGGGTGTACCTGTTGATAACGACTTCACCTAGCAAATTATTTTAAATTGCTAAAATAAGTCAGAAACCAATTTGGTCCAGGAAAGATATGGTAAAAGTTTTTATTTTTCATTTCGTTCCTTTTCGGGATTTTATCCCTAGTTTTGTGGTTCTAGAATCTAGCAGTTCTTTCTAGCGTAAGGAATCCTACCAGTGGATTCCTCGTACCTTATGAGTAATTCATAGTTTTTGGACTAAACTTTTATACGCTAGGCCACTTGGAGGTGAAAATTTTAATCAATTTCCAATTCCCTTTGATACGATTATATATATATATATATATATATATATATATATATATATATATATATATATATATATATATATATATATATATACCTACATATATATGTATATACACATGCATATATGGGTACAGGGCGTCAAAAAAAAAACGTGAACGACATGAAAAACAAAAACATGGAAAAACGAACTTTTTTTCCGAACAACGAAAGAAACAAATATAGAAACGAGTCAGGCAACATAAAACACAATCCCTTCATCAGTTGTCCCCTGTTTTATCTACTCCGCATTTCGAACGTTAGGACAAGATGCGTCTTCGTCAAAACAGTCGTTCCTGCAAAGCAAATTAAATAAAATTTGGGATTCGCGGAGGGTTAAAGTGATAACAAAAACAGGACAGTTAAAACAAACGGTAAGGGCTGATATACGTACATACATACGTACATACATACATACATACATATATATATATATATATATATATATATATATACTACATATATATAATATATATATATACGTACGTACATACATATACGTACATACTCTTTTTAATCTACGCTACTTCATCTTCTTGGATTGTATCATCACACCGGACACTTTTTATGAACTTGTGGACGATCAATTTCTCTAGAGATTTTGCTAATTTAATGAAAGCTTTCTGATTTTCTTGAATTTTTCGTCTCATTACGAATTCGACCTTCATAATTTTTATTAATATTCATATTTTGGCTTAAAACTCCCTCCTTTGTTTTGTCGCTGCATATCTGAAAATAACACTTTTCATCTCCTACTTGCTTTTGTATAAACGCTTGCGCACACATTACAATTTCCCACCTTGCTATTGCCATTATATGATTTTCATTAATGTGTTTATTCCCACACACTAGCACACGCTCTCACATGCACGCTTTCATAACAATTACACACATGCCAACATCTCCCACCTCCACTAACTAACGTCACCAACTTTTACACTTGCTGGAATCTATACACGTGCAATAATTAACAATGGTTAAGATTTTCAGTGTAAACCATTGACAGTGACAAAACTGAACAGCAAACCCTTTAGTTTAGTGCTTTTCACTTTCAACTTCTTTGCATTGCTCAGTGTAGATATTCCTCTTGAAAATAAAACTCCCTTCTCGACTTGGTTTGGGTTTATTTTCAAGTTCCATGACTCAATGTAGAAGAGCATAAGCATGATCATTTTATTTAGGATTTCACTTCTCATTGATGCCTTTCCAAAGCCAACCTCACAGTGTACCATCTCATGGAAGTGCCTACAGCCTGTGGGCAACTTATACCTTGTGAAATTAGTTAAAAGGTAACTTGATTGGTCACTCAATTTAAAACCACATTTTCCCCCCATCCCGGTTGCCTAGAGTTCACTTTATCATAGGAATTTAGACCAAGTCTAGTTTAAGGTTATCTTCATTTTTGAGGCACTAATTTCTATATCTGTAGAAAATCTCTGAAAAATGTTCATTGGAGTTTCTGCTCCGCATCATACTAAATCCTATCCTCGCTCCAAAAAAGAAAAGAAGAAAAAAAACTGAAAAGACACAAATATCTGTAGCTAATGACTTTTGGTATGACTTGAATTTGGACTGACCACTATAAACAAGTGAAGCATTCAGCAGTTATATGTTACTTGACTTGTTCGGCATAACAGACAGATTTCCTTAACTCACATTGTACTATATTAAAAACTAACATCTTGGAGGATGTACTCTTGGATTCCTTGTACATAGGAAAAGGAGGTGGTCACAATTGGAATGCCGTTACTCATACATAGGTTTGTTTGATCAGAATTGACCAGAAATCAAACAAGCCTGCTAGATTGGCAGACTCGGTAGAGCAAAGGACAAAATTCCTTGTGATATCTTAGGTACATCCCTTTATATTTAAAGTTCAAATCCCATCAAAGGACCTTGTGTTTTATCATACCTGAATTGATAAAATAAATTACCGGTCATGTACTGGGGTCCCCAGAACCAACTAAGCATTCCCTTAAAATATGTGTCCTTGCACTTATATAAGAAACCTTTCATCTTTCAAGCATTGATGAGGGTGATGGAAGGTTGTAAAAAAAGCCTACCTGATTCTGAAACCAAAAATGCATGGGGAATTAACTGGAATCAATGCGATGAATTGGCAGAATCATGTGCTTGGGACCAAATCAAAATAATTTGTGGTATTTGTTCTGAACTTCTGTTCTATAAGTTCACATCCCACTAAAGTCAACTTTACCTTTAACCTTTTTGGGGGTTGATAAAATAAGTACTAACCCAGAGCAGTGGGATTAGTAGAATTGTTATATCATCATGTGAGATGCTGTTTGGTCTCCCTAATTTTCATTCTTTCTGCATTCTTAGAAGGTTGAGACTTAATCTGTCACTGGATTTAATATTGTCACACCTTGAATACTTTTAGCTAGTTCACTCTGCTGCAAGTGTTTGGAACAGGCCTCTGGTTTAACAATAATTTTTCTTTTTTTATCCAATCTGGGAGGATCTGTAAAAAACAGTGGTCATGGATGCTGCTCTTTCCTTCCTGACTGAATGATAAGGAAAAAGAAAATGAAATAAAACTATAACAGGATGGACCATTTCAGTTCAGCAACCTTGGGACTTGGTCATTGCCAGACAACAAGAGAATGCTGCAAAATGGAAATTGTATACTTGACTGTATACCTAATTTAAAGATTCAATCATACACAATCTTAGTTTACAATGTAAATGAACATAATTATCGTAAAAAGCTTTTAGTTTTGGACTTCTACCATTTACAATGGGTTAATTTTCAGTCTCTTGAATTCTCTGCCAAATGTTCTTTTCAACTCCCCTTTACCCTAGTTGTCTGCTATTAGACTTGTTCTAGTATACTGAGCCTGGGTTGGAGTTTATTAGCCACTCTGATTTGCATTTCCCATGCCATCTATCCCTCATGAGTATAAATACTATGCACAAGCAAGTATAATTAGGTAACAAATACTATGTTTTCATTTATTTCTGTAGGAGCATATATCGTCTCAAGTAGATATATACATCCTCTTGGTTCTCCTACCCTTGATCCAGCAGAGCATTGAGAATACAATGTGACATTTAGAGGTGAAAAAGGCTTCATTAGCACACAAGTAGTATTCCTTTTCAGCTCAGTAGACTGGAGCAATATAAAATGAAGTTGCTTACCCCCAATGACACACTATGTGCACCTGGTTGAAGAAAGGAACCTACTACAGGGCCGTGTGCCTTAATAATTCTTCCAAATTTTGACACAGTCAGCAATTTTAGTGGTAGGAGGGAAAGTCAATTACATCGATTTCAGTACATGACTGGTACTTTATTTTATTGACCCAGAAAGGATATGTGTATATACACACCGAAATTGACAGAATTGACTAACTAGAACAGGAGGAGACATGTAGGATGGAAGAGTCGCTAAAAAGGTCACAATGGACATGAGATAAAAAATAAGAACAATAATAAATGAGTGAAGAATGAATAAATAATGCATGTGTCTATCTAGCAATAAATTTTTTTTTTTTAAATGACCATCCTGAAATATAACAATATATATATATATATATATATATATATATATATATATATAAATCGATAGAGACTGGTAAAGTTGACCTTGGAAAAATTTGAACTTAGAACAATACTGCTAAGCATTTATTCCTAAACACTAATGATTCTGGCATGTTAGGGTTCACACAACTTTATAATATAAAAAAAATGAAAATGAACAAGAAAAGAAAGGTTCAAATTTTGCAAAAACTATTTATTTAAGGAGCATCAAAATAAGCCAAGTAGAGATGAAATATGTAATCAATACAGAGATCTCCGTTGATGTCTAATAATAGGAGCCCCTTTCATAGGAGATGACACGGCAGTTCGAGTGAGCTGACAGTTCTCAAGTACAAAATCTCTGAAAGGACCTCTTAACTGTGGCATGGGATGAGGTCTTGCAATAGGTGGCTTTGATTTTCCCCTTGGGGGTTCGTATTTTGCTAGGTAAGCCCAGATGTCATAGGTCCACTGCATTGAATCCGTCTGGAATTGTAAACAAACAGATAGTAATTTACAGATTTATGTGTTTTGTGTAAACAATGATTGATCTATGTAAGCATTGAAAAGTGGATATTAAAATGATGTTGATAATGGTGATGATACATATATTATCATGATAAATATATATACAGGGGTTGGACAAAATAATGGAAACACCTAGCATCATAGCATCATAATTTTGAAATATCTATAAAACCATCAAAAGTCTGTTTATTTTTATGTTTTTTGATTTATTATTAGTGTTGCTTAATAGGTTTTACTAAAATTGCTGCTTCTTTTCAGATATCATCAGAAAAAGGTAATTAAAATTCATTAAAATGACAGATCTATCAGACTTTCAAAGAGGTCAAATTGTTGGTGCTTGTATGGCAGGTGCTAGTGTAACAAAAACAGCCAAAATGTTTGGTGTATCAAGAAGTACTGTCTCGAAAGTATTGACAGCCTTTGGGAAAGAGGGAAAACTTCCTTGTCAAAACAAAACTCCAGAAGAAAACCAAAACTTTCAGACAGAGACCGTCAGATTCTTACGCAAATTGTTCAAAAGAATCACAAAAGTACAGTTCCTAAAATTACTGCAGAGCTTAATGACCACCTCGACAACCCAGTTTGCCAGGAGCTGCATAAAGCCAGATTTCATGGGAGGGCTGCAATCAGACAACTACTTTCAAAAACAAATATTGCAAAGCATTTAGAGTGGAGTAAAAACCTATGGGAGTGGTCCCTAGAGCAGTAGAAGAATATTATTTTCTCGGACGAGTCATTCTTTACCTTATTTCTGACCACTGACTGAGTATACGTGTGGAGACAGCCAAAAGAAGCATTTGACCCAGATTGCCTTCTTTCAACTGTTAAACATAGAGGAGGATCTGTGATGATCTGGGGGCTATTCGCCGGCCCAGTGGTTTCCCTTCATGGCAGAATTAATAGTCAAGACTATTTAAGCATTTTATCTGATCAAATTCATCCTATGGTTGTGGAACTGTTTCCGGAGGGAAATACAATCTTTCAGGATGATAATGCACCAATTCACACAGCTAAAGTTGTTACTGAATGGCACAAGAAACATTCTAGTGAAGATGAATATCTTTTCTGGCCACTACAGTCCCCAGATCTCAATATTATTGAACATTTATGATGCATTTTAGAAAAACACGTAAGGAGTCGATATCCTCCACCATCATCACTACAAGACCTGGAGATTGTTTTAGCTGAAGAATGGACAAAAATTCCTTTGGAAACAATTGAAACTGTGTACGAGTCCATACCTTGTAGAATTCAAACTGTAATTACTACCAAAATCGGTCCTATCCCATATTAAAATAAATTTGAAATTTTAAGGTGTTTCCATTATTTTGTCCAACCCCTATATATATATATATATATATATATATATATATATATATATATATATATATATATATATATAAGTGCTCATTTTTAAGTTTATCTCTACAGATTTTCCAGCTGGCTCTGAATTCTACAGAAACTCTGTCAGAGTCAGAAACATTGCACCATTAACATAAAGGTAAAGCACAACACTGACTTATAAACCTTTACTATACATGATAGTATATCATGGTTGCAAAACAAAACACTGTGTCCTTGCTAGCAACTTATATATGTGAGTATGTAGACATACAAACACACACACACACATGAACAAAAGCTTAACAACCTCCTAAGTATTTGCCTCCTGGCAAAAAAGATAAAAAGAAATCAAAAACTTCTGGTGCCTTTAAAATACTCATCGATATTCAATATTCAACAGTGTGGCAGTGGAGTTATATCAATGACCATGTGTAGAGATGCCACAAAAAGTTCACATCGTTTACTCATGTGCTTGGTCTGGAAGAACATGTAATGCAGCATTGACAGGCCGTTGGAGACTGATGAAATTGACGCTATTAAAGTTATGCTTAAACTGTATCAATGCTTGCAGGTAAAATGGAAGGAAATCCCAAACGCCAAAGCTCAATGGTGGAAGCACTAGGTCTGGGGACTAGAAAAACATGGTTGATGAGAGGAGAGAGCAGAGTGAATCGAGAGTGCCAAAATGGAAATGGCATGAAACCAGCCAGCTCCAAGGCATAGAGGCCTTTATAATAGTGTTAAAAAGGTCAGAAAGAAAAGACAGCACAGCCGTGAGACATATGCTGGAGTGTATCTGAGAGTAACTTCATACTAATCAGTACAATGATGTTACTCTAGATGTGGGTTAGGATGACTGTGTGAAAACACTAGTACTATCCCAGATGTGGAAGCAGTACTCCATTTTGGGTTTCACCAGAGCACTGTAAGGTGTCAGTCATTATTGAATGTTGGAATTATTTTCTGGTTCTGAAGAGTTGTTACCATAAGAGAAATTAAGTGAAAATAAGACCTATAATTTTGAGCATTCTTGAAGAGTTCTATAGGGTGTTCAAAAAGTCTCTCCGCAGTATGTATTTAATGGTTTTGGGGCGATTCTTGAACACTGATTCTTTACTTTTTCCCCAGGAAAGAAAGTCTAGTGGTGTTAAATCAGGGGATTATGGTGGCCAAAGTCCCTTTGAAATAATACATTCACGAAAAATTTCTTGAAGTAGCATCATGGTGATGCATAGGATGAAAAAAAAATCACTGCAGAGAGACTTTTTGAACACCCTGTATTTGTGCGCTATTCATGTTTAAATAAAATGTGTGTTGATACAAGAAGTGTTGAATATATACATATACATGCATGCATGTATATGTATGTATGCATAAGTTTAAGCATGTATGCATGAATGAATTTATGCATAAAATAATGCATGAATGCATGTATGTATGAATGAATGCATGTATGTATGTACACATGTACATATGTATGTATTTATGTACATCAGTGTATGCATGTATGAATGCAAGTATGTATCTGTGAACGAATGTTAGTATGTATGTATGTATGTACATGTGTGTATGCATGTATTACTGCAAGTATATATCTGCATATGAACGCAAGTATGTATGTATGTATGAATGTATGTATGCATGTATGCATGCATGTATATATGCCTTCAACTACAATCAATGAGAATAAAATTTTTGACACTCATTAGTTTACCTGAACCATTAAGGTGGCAAAGTTTTCTTGGCCATAGGCAATTGGTGTAAACAAAACATTTAATTCAACCCCACGCTCACCAACAACAGGAAGTACACCAAATTTAGGGGTCACTACAATTTCAGGGTCACTGTCAGAAGTCATCTGTACTTGGAACTCTTTTGGAACTCTGGAATGATAGAAAATAAAACAATTATTTAAGTAGTTCCTAACTAAAAGGCATTATTTCGACCCCATTCTTTGGTCATCCCTGCACTGTCAGATCTATGTTTGAAGATATTTTGATGATGGCTGTATATATATATATTTTTTTTTTTTACTTGTTGCAAACTGCGGTCATGCTTGGAAGACATTTCATTCAAATGAATCGATCTCAGTATTTATACATATATATTTTAAGCCTAGTATTTATTCTATCGGCCTCTTTTGCCAAATTGGTAAGTTATGGGGATGTAAACAAACCTACACCATTCGCCAAATGATGGCAGGGGACAAACACAGACTCAAAGACACACATAAATTTATATATATATATATATATATATATATATATATATATATATATATATGATGAGCTTCTTTTCAGTTTCCCTCTACCAAATCTGCTCACAAGGCTTTGGTCAGCCCATGGCTATAGTAGAACACAATTTCCCAAAGTGCTGTGCAGTGGGACTGAACTCAGAACCATGTGGTTCATGTATGTATACATGTCATTTTTTTTTTTTTTTGAAGATATTAGACTACATTATTCAGTTACACTTTCTTCCATTTAAAAAAGTAATGGTACAATCTGATTTGGCTACTATTTTGAACTGGTCTAGCAACAGCACAGTGTTTCCTTTAATGACACATCTATCTGTTTCAGTCATTAGACTGTGGCCATGCTGGGGCACTATAAATCCTAGTACTTATTTATTTTGTTTTTAAAGCCTGGTACTTATTCTATTAGTCTCTTTTTGCTGAACCACTAACTTACAGGGATATAAACACACCAATGCCAGCTGTCAAATTGTGGTGGGAGACAAAGACACACACACACACACACATATATATATATATATATATATATATAGAGAGAGAGAGAGAGAGATATGTATATAGAAATATGGTGGGCTTCTTTCAGTTTTTGTCCACCAAACCTATTCACAAGGTTTTAATCAGCCTATGGCTATAGTAAAAAACACTGGCCCAAGGTGCCATGTAGTTGGACTGAACCTGGAACTATGTGGTTAGGAAGCAAGCTTCTTACCTCACAGCCATGCTTGCATGATAAGATAACATATGTTATGGATGTTCATAATAATTATAATATATTTTATGTAAATTGAAGGATACTGGACTATAAGGTCGAATGATCAAGATCTTAAATCTTAGTATAGCCATTGTGTTGTACCTAATACCAAAATATAAACTCTATTTGTTTCATTTTGTTTCATGAAGACCATACAATAGATTCTACTTCCTAGTTTACAATTGAATAGTTACCATTAAGAAGGGCATCTAATTGTGAGCATAATTTCTAAAGATAGATTCTCTATGGTTACAGGACCTACTAAAAACAGCAGTCCAATTCCCTCACAATTACATTTGCACAATCTAAGAGAAAGATTATGGAAATAGCCTCTCAGCATCAAATGAAGCAACAGATTGACTGGTGTAGCCTTTTAGTGGCATCAATACAATAATCATCAGGATCTGCCAAAATGGATAAAAATCAGGACAAAAAATAAACAAACAAGAGCACTCAGAGAACACAAACCTCCACCAAGGCAACACCAACATCCTCTCAACGATTACCCAGAGATGATTTATAAAATGTGAATATCTGAAATAAATTTGACTGTTCTCATAAATTAGAATACTAAAAAGGAACCTGACCGCTCTCAAAAATTAAGTAAAAAAACAGGAAAAATAATCCCGATTCCTTGTTTGGCATCAGATCGATCCCAAAATCTAAGCAGTTTGTGCCAGTCACGAGGCCAGACATCCCTGAAAGTTTCATTTGAATCCATCCAGCAGTTCTTGAGATATCTTGTCCACAGACAAACAAACAAACAAACATGACTGAAAACAATACCTCCACCTTCACTAAGGCAGAGGTAATAAATAATCAGCAGAGGCTACATTGTAAAACTCATGTATGTTTAATTAATTTGTACTTCGCACAGGAAATATAATCAACGTGGTGTGAAAAACATCTAGTAAAGCTCATCAAAGAAAACCCATGTCATTCTCTTTCTTCTCATCTAGATGATGCTGCCCAAACTTAAGATAAACACTAGTTCACTAGCCCTAGATCAGCTCTGGTAAAAGCATTTCAGTTACAGCCTTGTTCTCTTTTGTTCAGACATAGTGTATCAAGGAGTACATTAGCTAGTGTCCTTCATTTTTTTTTTGTTTTTAATAAGATACAATGTAATTTAAGTGAGATTTGGTTGCAATTTTTAGCAACTTGAGTAACTACGTAAGCGCCCTCTTCCCTCATTAGCTTACCCTGTGAATTGTAGGGGATTTGATGAGAAGAGAAACTGAAATGAAACAGAAGAGACAGGTAGATAAAGCCTAAGACAAACAAACAAAAAACAAGTTTAAAAACTAAAAATACAAACTGAAAACAATGCTACTTACTTTTCATTGCTGTGGAGATAAAAACGAGCCACAGACTTCTCCTTCAGTTTCAAAGATTTGATAACTATTGTGTCATCAATGACAGGGTTATCAGCAATAAAAGTGAGAGGGAAACGCCAAACACAGCCATTCTTCTTAGTGATTGCAAGGTGAGTAACATTTCTGTTCAAAATAGCAGTGTTAAAAAAAAAACAAAAAGCAGAAATTATATTATAGGATAGTTTTCAATTTACAATTTGTAATGTATAGAATAAATAGAAATTTTAAGAACATTGTAAAGTGCAAAAAAAAAAAAAAAGTAATATTAAATGTGTATATTCTGTACATCTACTCCTTGATTTAAATTTCTAACATCCAAACCTGCTTCTTCATAACTTAATCAAGAAACGATTGTCTCCATTATTATAGCTGACCATCATGCATGAACTAGTGCTTTTTTGATATTTGTTGACAACTTCCAAGAACCAATTGGAAGTTATAACAAATATCCCCTTTAATCTATCATCAATGGCTAGAGTGTCGAGCTTACGATCGTGAAGTTGTGTGTTCGAATCCCGGACCGGGCTGTGTGTTGTGTTCTTGAGCAAGACATTTTATTTCACGTTGCTCCAGTTCACTCAGCTGTAGAAATGAGTTGCGACATCACAGGTGCCAAGCTGTATCAGGCTTTGCCTTTCCCTTGGATAACACTGGTGGCGTGGAGAGGGGAGGCCGGTATGCATGGGTGACTGCTGGTCTCCCATAAACAACCTTGCCCGGACTTGTGCTTGGGAGGGTAACTTTCTAGGTGCAATCCTATGGTCAGTCATGACTGAAGGGGGGGGGGTCTCAACAGCACACACACACCCATGCATACGCACATACTTCATGATGTGCTTTAATGCACATGTTACCATATGGCTTAGGGCTCAATATCCAAACCATATTTTGATATTGCACACCTAAAGTTGTGTATATTTAGATTGTAACAGAAGAGCCTCATAAAACCGAAGTGATTACAAGAACAAATTATTGATATTCTGAATCCTTCATTAAAATTATTTCAATGAACTCAATAGAATTGTTTATACAAAAGCAGCTGTCATCTTCTATATGCATCACATTCCCATATCAGCAAATATTTTTCTCTTGGATACATCATCTGATGTCTCTTAACCCTTTAGCATTCAGATTACTCTGTCAAATTTAATACATATTCATTCACATAGGTTTGAATTAATCATGCTTTATTTCATAGCTTTGAGATTTCAGTGATGCAATTGGTTATGTTTTCAATGACATAATTAGGTATAGGTGGGAGAACAGATTTGGCTCATTTGAGCATAAAACAGGTAGAAAATTTTGGGCTGGATATGGCCAGTTCAAATGCTAAAGGGTCAAATACAGTTTTACTTTCAGCTCATTTGTACTTTGTTGTTCATTCATACTGAAATTGCATGTTCAGTAAAACATTCTTGCTTCTTCATTTCTTTCTTGTCTTCACAAGTTCTTTATATTCTGGTTCATGTTCCACCATCATGTAGCATCAAAGTTTGTATACAAGTATCATCATACAATCTTCTTTACATTCTGGGAGAGAAACACTTTTTTATCACCTTTGCCATCAGAGGTAATAGCTCCCTCAACTCTTATTAATAGCAACTTTACTCTCTTCTGCTAAACAGGTTACCAGAGTAATAGAAACTATCAACCACTTTCAAGTAGCCTCTTGGGCAATTGAAAAAAATTCACTTCTCATCCATGTGTAATTTGTGCTAACTGCCATTGTCCACCTTGCTACATACTCAGTCTGCTTTTTCCATTAGCTTGCCTCTGATTCTACTACACATCTTATGCACCCATACTTTACAATGGTACATTATGTAATATACATACCTATTCCTTTTCTGCATATCAAGTAAGGCCATTTTCTACATAGTAAGATGAGAGGAGCACTAAATACATGCAGTAGAGTTTACTTATTTGCTCAAAGCTGATAATTATAATTCCTTCCATTGACAGTCAGTTTTTCTCATAATGTGTGATTCTTCAAATAACAGAAATATGAATGAAACTCTCTACACAGTAGCTCATGCTGCTAGAAACAGCAGCCAAATCTCCATAAAAATGAAACCCAATCATCTTAAAAATGGAAAGACAAACTGGATAATGTAGTCCAATATACACCTTAAAAAATAGTATGGTTATGACTGCAAAATCTCTGAGCATAGGTTGGCTTCATCAATATTGGCCTTGACTAAATTTCAGAACCAGAGCAAAGAAGAGTGGGAATTGTTTATCAAAGAGTACCTCTCTAGTGGGCTGGTGTCACAATAAATATAAACCATCTAGGATAGGAAAAGTGCACAGCTGAGTTAGAGGACTTGAGACTTGAATTATGGTAATTAGTTATGCCACCCCAGCTAATGGAACTTTTCGGCTAATGAGTACACAATAGCAACTAAGAAATTCTCACGTTTTATAACTGAATTTAGCTGTTGAGACATTATACATGTCATTCCACATCAAGTAAAGTGTTACTGTTGCTGTTGATTTTTAACCTCCAAGTTAGTCATGATAAAGTAGATCTAAGGTCAAACATGTTTCAGCCATGAGCCTTCCATATTTTATTCACACAGCACATTTAGGATTATACTATCCAACATGTCCTTCTCCTTTTGTAAGATGACAGAGAGTGACTTGAGGAGGATTTGCCAACAATTTCATGCAGGCTGAGTGACTACATAGAGGTCCCCTCTTGCCGAGTTGTTTCTGGTACCATTTCCAAGTTCATGAGAAGATGAACTCATATTGGCAACTAATGTAACAATGCTTGTCAATTAAATAGTATATGTTTCTGTTAATTACAATGGTGAATTATACCAGCACCTGTGTATAGCTGGTGGCTATTGATGTCCAATTGAGAATTATTACTTAACGATAATGAGATTTTAAATAGTGACCCTGCAGTTGGCAAATCAAGTACCTTACCTACTGAATAAGCTGTAACATGCTTTCTGAATTATGTACTTACTTGATATTCTTCATTGGAGAGAAATGCACACTGAAAATCAATACAACATGATCAGGGTTGTCGTGTTTTGTGAAAGTCTTCAGCAGTTGGAGAGAGACTATATTTACTAAAGCTACTCTAGCCTGATTGTCCAGGAATTCCAAATGAAACGATATGTCTGGGAGTTCACCTAAAAAGAGAAGTGATTTAAAAATAAAAAAAGATATACAGACAAAATATAGTAAACAAAATGTAAAGGTAAATGAATAGTGAGTTGAGTTGATACATCTTTTATAGTCATGCCCTTTTTCACATTTTATAGTTTTGTCTTATTCCTGTTTTATATTTTGCTTTGTTTAGTTTTGAAGTCACGTTTATCCATTTCATGTTAATAATAAATCTTTTGTTGTATTTGAAAGTTTTGTTTTGTATGAAAGTCAACATTTAATAGTCCTTTTAAAAAGTCTTGCTTTTATCAATGTCTTGTGCTACCCATTGGTATGAAAAGTGACAATGATTCTTTGAACAAAACAAATGGTTTGATTCCAATCAAAAACAATTTTTTTAATTAATATCTAGGTAAAAGTAAAATAGAAACTAATGACACAGCAACATAAAAAGAAGTAGAAGTCTAGGAAAGAATACAAGCAGTGAAGGAATTACCATGAAAACAGCACCTAAACAATTGTAGGATGGCCTAACAACACGAAAAAAAAAGAAAAGAAACTCAAATAACAACTGAACAGCACCAAGAGATGATGAAACTACAAACTTCTGCTTACATTAATTAATAAGGTGCTAGCAATGATGTTTAATACAATACTAAATAGAGTTAGAGGCAATAGTTAGCTCACTGATAGGAAAAACCATCTTAAGTCTATAAAAATAGCAACCCTAAAATATAGATAAAAATAAACTGTTTCATAAAATTTTAAAAGTAATAATATTGCAAAGAATAAACAAATGGAAAGCAAACATCTCTTCCTAGAATTGAGCACATATTGCAAAGGCTCATTTGGCTGCAAGACAACTAGAGAATGAAGGGTCTAAGCATGGAATGGATAGACTACTAGAAGACTTTTGGCAGTGCTCCCGATTCATGGATCCTGAAAGCACAAATGCAGCAACTATAAAAAGCATATACATTAGAAATATAATGAGAAAATGGCAAATAGTTCCACAGGGGAATTATAAAAGTAATCCTATCTCTATTAACAGATGAAATTTCCAAGAGAACTCGTCTCTTCCTTTCTTTCTTTGCTAAGCACTAATACCTGCAATCAACATGTTAAACCAGACTGAACTTGAAGACAAAAAATATGGAAGGGCAACTAAACTATCTTTTGTATATGGATAGCATCAAGTTGTATGCTGCAGCTGATAACAAATGGATATATATTGCCCACAGTACAAGGATTTACTAAAGAAACTGATAAAAGATTTAGATTTTTAAAAATGTGGTACTACAATCTTGAAGAAAGTAAAGTTATTTAACCCTTTAGCATTTATACCAGCCATATCTGGCCCAAATATTCTGCTTTATATTCAGACTGGCTGGCCAGATCTAGCCTTTCACACCTACCCCACAATGATATTCTAAAAAAAAATTACATCACTGAAACCTTGAAGCTACAAGATAATGTATGACTAATACAAATCAATGTGAATAAATAAACATTACATTTGACTGAGTAATCTGAAGGCTAAAGGGTTAGAAAGACTGACATGCTAATTAAAGAAATAGAGATAGAATAATTAGATTAAACACAGACTTACAAATACTTGGTAATCAATTAACTAAACTGACTACAATGCACATACATAAACCAGAAGTATATGCAAAAGAAAAATATAATAATGTAGGAGAAATCAATATTCTGGCTTTGCCAAGTAATAACTTAGATTTACAGTATTTCAAAACACATACTAAATGAATGATGAAGAGTTGGGAAGACAAAAATTTTTTTTAAATGACTGGATACACCAAAATCTGACACAGAAAGATTATGACTTTATTCATGAATATAGGGAAGTAGGAGCCTTATACAAAAACTATAATAATAATAATATAAGATATTATGAAATATCATAAGATAGGCACAGGCATGGCTGTATGGTAAAAAGCTTGCTTCCCAGCCACATGGTTCTGGGTTCAGTCCCACTGTGTGACACTTTGGGCAAGTGTGTTCTACTACAGCCTTGGGCCAACCAAAGCCTTGTGAGTGGAATTGGTAGATGGAAACTGAAAGAAGCCCATCGTATATATATATATATATATATATATATATATATATATATATATATATATATATATACACGTATGTGTGTGTGTGGAGTCTGTGTTTGTCCCTCCACCATCGCTTGACAACTGAAGTTCATGTGTTTACATCCCTGTAACTTACCAGTTCGGCAAGAGAGACTGATAGAATAAGTACTAGGCTTACAAAGAATAAGTCTTGGGGTCAATTTCTTCAATTAAAAAAAAACACCTTTAAGGCAGTGCTCCAGCATGGCTGCAATCAAAACTGACTGAAACAAGGAAAAGAATAAAAGAATATTATCCACTTAGACATATTCCTCCCACTCATACCATTCTCCAAATACATATTCAATACAAGTCTGATTATAGAGCAGAATGAAAGTTGCAACCTACCTTCATAATCGGATGCAAATTCAGGGAATTCTTCAATAATTCCACTTAAAATCTTTGCACTAAGTACTGTATCATCAATGTCATCCATATTTGTGGTCAAGTTTATCACCAACTGGTAAGAAGCTGAGTTTCGTACATCGCATTCAAAAATGCTCATAGGCATCTGTTCGATATCTTGGTACTCTGGTATTCCAATAATGGGGAAGGTCCAGTTTATCGTACTCAATGATAGACTTCAAAGTCAAAAACAAGACTGCATTAATAACTTAATTAGCTTAAATTTTACAAATGTAAAACTACAATGCATATAATATATACATACTTACACACACACACACACACACACACACACACAGATATACTTGTAGTTGCCAATATGAGTTCATCTTCTAATGAACTTGGAAATGGTAACAGGAAACAATTCGATAAGAGGGGACCTCTGTGTAGTCACTCAGCCTGCATGAAATTGGTGGTAAATCCTTCTCAAGCCACTCTCTGTCATCTTACAAAAGAAGGACATATATTAGATAATATATTGGATAATATAATATATTATATAATATAATATAATATAATATATAATATTGGATAATATAATCCTAAATGTGCTGTGTGAATAAAATACGGGATGATCATGGCTGAAATATCTTTGACCTTTGCTGTTTTTATATGTGTGTGTATGTGTGTGTGTGTATGTGTGTGTGTGTATGTGTGTGTGTGTGTATACGTACAACAGAGTGTAAATGCCTTGAGAATAAAGTTGGGCATAAGAGGCATTAGATGTGGTGTGCAAGAGAGACAACTGTGCTGGTTTGGTCATCTGATGCATATGGATGGGGACAGCTGTGTGAATAAGAGCTGATCTTTAACTATGGAGGGAACCTAAGGAAGAGGTATACCCAGAAAGATATAGGACAAGGTGTTAAGGCATGATCTTTGAATGTTGGGCCTCACAGAGGAGATGTCAAGTGAGTAAGACCTTTGGCAAAATGCCAATACTTGAGAAAACTCATCAAGCCAAGTGAAATTGTAGTCATGGCCGACGCCGGTGGTACATAAAAACCACCTTTTGAATGTTGGGCCTCATGGAGGTGATGACAAGTGACTGAGACTTTTGGTGATATGCTGTGTTTGAGATCTCAAATACACACACACACACACACACACATACATATTGTAAGGGCACATGGGTCAATGGTTAAGGTGTTGCACTTATGATCATGAAATCGCGATTTCAATTCTGGGACTGGGAGGTGCACTGTGTCCTTGAGCAAAGTACTTCATCTCACATTGCTCAATGATCACTTCAACACCTGACGTGTAGTACACTGTGCACCTGTTGAGGAAGCTTCAATTTGATGGAGGTAGAGAGCTAATGTGCAACGCATACATTTCATCACTATAAACTAATCATATGTGCTGGTCACTCAGCAAAAACTCAACTTTTACACATCATCTTCGATGGGAAATTCTATCACCATCCTCAGAGAGAATATTATCTTGGTGCTAATTTATTTTTAATTTAGGATTTTACTTTCAGAATAACAAAAAGAAACATAGGATTACCTTTTAAAATGCCATTTCTCTTCTTTTGATCTGTTAATGGATACAACACACACGCTACGGTACGTAGTCCTGGTAATCGGGCTGAAGATTATTGGGATGCCCAATGTCTGAAAGGGCCCCAGCAAAATACTGGTCTTTTTGATCAAATCAATGTTGAAGACGGATTGGGCTGTCAGAGAACATTTGTCATCTTCCAATTAAAGTGTGATACAAAAACACAGATGCAAATTAGCAATATAATAAAACAATAACAGCCACTGCTGCCACCACCAGCACCACCAATAATAATAATAATAATAATAATAATAATAATAATAATAATAATAATAATAATGCCTTGATGAAGTACTTACTAGGTAGTGGCACTCATGGCTTCTGATTTTAACTGATTGGAAGTGTTATCACATACATTATTTTGTCGGGGTATAAAAGATGGGCTACAGCAAATATTCTGCTCAATACCACAGATTTGCTTGTCAGTTGCTTGACCTTAACCAGTTAAGCATGTCCCTCTGTGGCTGACGATATGTGCATCTTTGATCATGAGCAGAAGTAGTGGGGGAGCATCATAGCCATGTGTTGAGAGGAATTCTTAGGGGTTTGGATAATTTACCTCTGGAAACATGGGTGTTTTGTTCAATATCCTTAAACAACCCTTATTCAGGGACATTTTGAATGGGATGGGCTACTCGACCCCACCCACATGGTTATGTGCTGTTTATCTTGACATGTCACAATGTTGTGCACATATGATTGTGATGCATGTGCTTGGTGTACCCTTATCATACAGGCAGTCATGATGGGTATACTGGGTTTTGTATATTTTACCCCAGTGTCACTTTGATGGCATGCACTGCTCTCTCACTCATAATAATAATCATCATCATCATCGTTTAACGTCCGCTTTCCATGCTAGCATGGGTTGGACGATTTGACTGAGGACTGGTGAAACCGGATGGCAACACCAGGCTCCAGTCTGATTTGGCAGAGTTTCTACAGCTGGATGCCCTTCCTAACGCCAATAATAATAATAACAATAATAATCACTCTTGCATCTATAGTCACAAGGCGGAAATTTTGGGAAAATGGGATAGTTGATTAAACTGTGCTCACCACTCGACTGGTATTTATTTTATCAACCCTACAAAGATGAAAAGCAAAGTCAATCTTAGCAGAATTTGAACACAGAAATACTGCTTTGGATTTTGTCTGATGCATTAATGATTCTGGCAAAGTTTGTAATATTGTTCTGTCAATTCATTGCACGCACAATGGATGAAAGGATACTGATATTGAATCCTCTTATATTGGTACAAATCCCAAAGTTTAGAGGGTGGGCCCAGTCAATTACATGAAATCCAGTGTTGTGCTTTCCTGGTATTTATTTAATGAACATCAGGACATAACAAGAGAGACCATGATGTCAATTGGCTCAATCACTGCAAATAGCAAACAAATCTTACTTAAATTACCCTCAGCAAAAGAAACCAATAAAATAAGTACCAGGCTTAAAAAAAAAAAGTACTAGGATTAATTTGTTCGACTAAAAATTCTTCAAGGTGGTGCCCTAGCATGGTTACAGTCTGATGACTGAAATAAGTAAATAAATAAAAAGAATCACATACTCTTAACAGAAAAGCAAAGGATACATTTAACAATTATTTCAAATTTTTGTCACAACGGCAGCTTGGGGGAGGTGTGGACAAGTCAATTACATCGACCCCAGTGTTCAACTAGTACTTATTTTATCAACCCCGAAAGGATGAAAGGCAAAGTCAACCTTGGCGGAATTTGAACTCAGAACATAGCGACAAATGAAATACCACTAAGCATTTATTTCGTCCAGTATGCTAATGATTCTGCCAGCTCGCTGCCCTAAAGATACATTTGATAATGTAATCTTACATATATTGTCTGGGAAAAAATACAGAATGGTTATAAATGGGATTCTTTTGAGACTGGCTCTTGTGCGGGTGGCACATAAAATACACCATTTTGAGCGTGGCCATTGCCAGTACCACCTGACTGACCTTCATACCGGTGGCACGTAAAAGCACCCACTACACTCTCGGAGTGGTTGGCATTAGGAAGGGCATCCAGCTGTAGAAACTCTGCCAAATCAGATTGGAGCCTGGTGTAGCCATCTGGTTTCACCAGTCCTCAGTCAAATCGTCCAACCCATGCTAGCATGGAAAGCAGACGTTAAACGATGATGATGATGTTGATGATAAATCTGCTCGATTAGGACTAATCAAAGGTTAAACAAAAATAGCAATTTCCTTATAAGAATAAAAGATAAGGAGAACCATGGTTGGATTTGAACTCAAAACATTAATGTGAGAGATGTAACTAAACATGGTAAAAGTAGCTCCTGTAGCCACCTACTGGCAACTTTTTTCCCCATCTTATAAGGGTAAATACCCAATCTTTCTGCTATTTTCACAGCTATACTGTAGTCGAAATTTACTTTCTTGTCTACAAAATAGTGAAAGTAATGTTTTCTCTAGTATACTAACTATTCTAACACCCACTAGCCCAGTTCTCTGTAGGTGTAAAAATATCAAAAATAGAATGAAACATATAAAAAGAAACAAAATCAAATTTATAGGTTTAAGTACAGAAAATGACAGCCACAACATCTGGTCAACTGACTTTCATATTTATCAACAAGATTAAATCTGATAGAGAAAAATATGTCCTGACTGTTCTCGTTTTCTTTTCTAAGTTTGTACCCCCATCTTTCTGTATCTTTAATCTAACTCTCAACTTCATTCAGCTTGTAATATCTATTAGTTCCATTAATATTTTAATATCTGTTAGAGACATCAGTCTTAAAATGCATGCACACCCACACATAAACTGTACCATTTTGGTGGTACCTTCCTTCAAAACTAGTGATTTTATCAATGCCAGTTGGGAAAGGAATATAATTTGATTTCAAAGGCCTCACATCCATATTCTAATGATAACACAATTGGAATGCTATCATTTTTCATCTTTTTTTCCTTAATTTTATTTCATGTTTTTCATTGGGTTTGTTTTCTATTTTAATATTTTTATATTTATGTTTATGGAAAATTCAAGAATTGTCAGCTTTATAAATTTCCTCTTTTGTTATTATTATTTTCATCTAGTAGTGGCTTGGCAGAATCATTAAAGCACTAGGCAAAATACCTAGCAGTATTTCTTCCATTTTGAGTTCAAATCCTGCCATGGTCACCTCTGCCTTTCATCCCTCTTGCATTGATAAAATAAAATACTGGTAAAGTACTAAAGTTGATGCAATTGACTTACCACAAAATTGTTGGCCTTGAGCCTAAAGCAGCAACAATTATTAGTTTGTCTTTTTTCTTAAGAAAATAAGCTCTCAATCTTAAGTGGTATCAAGCTGGTGGTAATAGGTGCATTATGTGGGGACCATAAACTAGCTAACGGTGTTAAGTTGATAATCTCTAAAAGACCTCAAGAAAAGTACAGATCCCTGCCTCATTACCTGCCAACATCTCTTCATGACTATGCCTATATAACGAAATAATATAGTTAATGTTAAGCTATTTGATATCTTTAGTTAAGATTTACATATTCAATGTAGGGAGCGTTCAAAAGGGCTAACTAGGATTAATTATAGTGTCTAGAATAAACAATATTAAGTAATAACTTATAGTATTTTTAATTTTCCAACCAAACTTGTGGAACAACTCCAGTTTCTCTTGAAGTATAGACTTCATCATATCTGTTATACAAGCGATGAAAGGAACTTTAACCCTTTAGCATTCAGATTACATTGACTTCAGTGTATAACTAGTACTTATATAATCAACCCTGAATGGATGAAAGGCAAAGTTGACCTCAGTGGAATTTGAACGCAGAACATAACAGCAGATGAAATACCACTAAGCATTTTGCCCAGCGTGCAAATGATTCTGTCAGCTTGCTGCCTTTGCAAAGACCCTATATTAATTCCTTTCTTTATTGTTTCCATGTTTGCTGGTGTGTAAGATGCACACGTTCAATTACATGACACGACTTTACAAGTATATTTTGTAGAAAAGGCAAAATTAATATGTTCCATCATACACTCAAACACTCAATATATCATCCATAGTATGGTCACATAAGACACATGACAATTTCTGTTACATTTGAGAATAAAAAAGCATGTCTTGTATACCAGCATATCTTGTATACCAGCATATCTTGTAATAAAGTTGTTATAAGATATACTACATATATTGGCCCCCTTCATCCATTTACCTTGGTTTACATTATAAATAGAGTCTTTAGGAATAATAGGTCTAACTCATGGATAAGCTGCTCACAGGTGGAGCATCCTTGATCATATATCTCTTACACGAGTGCTCACCTGGGACCACAAAAATACATTTCTCGATATTATCACTAGGATCATGGAAGAGAATTAAAAACTGAACTGCACTGAAAAACTTATTTTGAAATGTGTGTGTGAGAAAGAGAGGGGGAGAGAGAGAGTGAGAAAGAGAGAGCAGCAAATATTTCTCTCTCTCTGTTTCTCTGAGTCTTACCTGATAACTTGACACTCACGTATACTAATTCATTAAGGGGGTTATGAAAGTTGAGCAAAAAAGTAGAACTGGCTCCTGATACAGCAGATACTGTCTGGGGAGGCATTTCTAAAGGGGTAAGAGCAGAACCATGTACAAAATAAGTTATCTGGCCAATCTGAAAGATAAAAACAATTCAAAAGAAGCTAAGAAGAAGAAGACAAAAAGGAAAAGAAAGAAGAAAATAATGAATTCTTAGAAAGACAATTCAACAGCTAAGACTACCATGAAAAGAGTTATATATTTCCATAGTGCTCAAATGGTACTTATTTTATCGACCGTGAGAGGATGAAAGGATTAAAGCATTAAGGTAGTAGAAAGGATTAAAGGATTAAGCTAGTAGAATTATTACCATGTCAGACAAAATACTTTGCAGTATTTCTTCTGCCTTTATGTTCTTAGTTAAAATCATGCTGGGGCTGACTTTGCCCATTATCCATCTGAGGTTAATAAAATAAGTACCAGTCAAGTACTGGGGTTGATGTGATCAACTCGTACCATCTCCAGAAACTTGCAAGCATTGTACCAAAATTATTATTACTATTATTATTATTATTATTATTGTTGAGTGAGAGGGCAGTGCATGCCCTCAAAGTGATATTGGGGTACACATATATCAAGCCCAATGTACCCATCATGACTACCCGTCTGATAAGGGTTCTTCAGGCCCATGAGTCACAACCATATGTATGTGGCATGATGATTTCATACCAAGATAAACAGCACATGACCTTGCAGGTGGGACACAGAATTTTCTTCAGGTCGAGTAGCCCATCCCACTCAAAAGATCCCTGAATAAGGGTTGTTAAAGGATGTTGAATGAAACACCCATGTTTCCAGAGGTGAATTATTCAAACCCCTAAGAATTCCTCTCAGCACAAGGATATGATGCTTCCCCACTATTTCTGCATGTGATCAGAGATGCACATACCATCAACCACTAAGGGACATGCTCAACTGGTTAAGGTCAAGCAACTGACAAACAAATCTGTGGTATGGAGCAGAATATTTGCTGTTGCCCATCTTTTATACCAAGACAAAACAATGTTACATGATAACACTTCCAATCAGTTAAGATCAAAAGCCATAAGAGCCACTGCCTGGTACTGCATCAGGACATTTATTATTATTGTTCAGTAGTTTTATTTTTATAACGTGCTTTCACTTCATTACCGAGCGCAGCTCTGTGCGCCTTGGGTATGTGCTGTGGTTTGCTGTGGTGTTCTTATGGTTACTGTATTGAAAGTGTTTTGCGTAGGATGTGTACAGTGCCCAGTAGTGCAATTTTTTGTATGTTATATATATTTGTAAGTCCTGGTGTTCTTGTTATGTATTTGTCCGAATATTTTTTTATTATACCTAAGGCACCTACTATGATAGGAATTGTTTCTGTTTTTAGATTCCACATTCGAGTTACCTCTATTTCCAGGTCTTTGTATTTTGAAAGTTTTTCCATTTCTTTTAGAGAAACGTTGTCATCTGCTGGTATTGATACATCAATTAGAAAGCATTTTTTTTCTTCATGAACTTTGACAACTATATCTGGTCTATTTGCCTTAATTTCTCTATCTGTGTGTATTGGCATATCCCAGAGTATGGTTGCTTTCTCGTTTTCTGTGACCTTTTCTGGAGTGTATTTATGCCATCTTTTTTTCTGTTGTTATTCCATAGTGTTGGCATAGCTTCCAGTGTATATAGGTCCCAGCTCTGTCGTATCTGTGAATATATTCCTTCTTAGCCAGGACTGGGCAGCCAGAGATAATATGATTTATTGTTTCTTGTCCATCTCCACATATTCTACAGTTACTTGTTATGTTTCTTTTCATTATATGTTTTTGGTAATTTCTGGTGGGGAGGCTTTGGTCTTGTGCAGCAATTAAAAATCCTTCAGTCTCTGCTTTGAGTCCTGAGCTTCTCAGCCATTGCTGGGATTTTTCTCTGTCTATTTCTTTTGCATTTAGTTTAGCCCAGTATTTACCATGTAGGGGCTTTTCTTGCTATCGTTTTATCATGGTCCGTTGCTGTTCTAGTTTTAGTTTGGATTTCATTTGTTTTATAGCTTTTGTTATTTCTTCTTCTTCTTCTTCTTCGTATTTGTCAGGTAGATTGATTTCTTGTTTGTATTTGTCAGCTTCCTTAAATACTGAAAACAGTTTTTTGTTTTGCTCGTGTTTTGTGGCTATTTGTATTAGTTTTCCTTGCTTCTGGAGTAGGTATTTTTGCAGTCCTATGGTGGTTATTTTATAATAGTTTTCTAGCTGTATAAGACCCCTGCCACCTTCTGTGCATTGTATATATACCCTTTCTATGTCAGATTTTGGGTGGTGCATCCTATATCCTGTCATTATTTTTCTTGTTTTCCTGTCTATTTTACATAGTTCGTTTAGTGTCCAGTTAAGGATGTTGCAGCTGTAGCTTATAACTGGGACAGCTAAAGTGTTGATACCCATTATCTTGTTTTTAGCATTGAGCTCTGTTTTTAGTATTGATCTAACTCGTCTATAGTACTCTTTCTTTATTTTTTCTTTCATTTGTGTATATTGTATCCTATCTAGTTCATTGACTCCTAAATACTTGTATGGTTGGCTTTCGTCTAGTTCTCTTATTTCATTGGCTTTATCTAGTGTTATATTGCTACTTTTAACTAATTTTCCTCTTTTCAGGGTTGCTTTGGCACATTTTTCTAATCCAAATTTCATATCTATTTCCTTGGTAAAGCCGTGTACTGTCTGTAGTAGTGTTTCTAGCTCTTTGTCATTTTTAGCATATAATTTTAGGTCATCCATATATAGAAGGTGGCTGACTGTTTTCCCGTAACATTTGTAACCGCATCCAGTTAAAGGTGTGAGTGCCAGGCAGAACAGGAGTGGAGAGAGCGTGTCTCCCTGGAATATTCCTCTTCTAATGGGGATGGCTTTCGTTTTCACAAGTCCCTCTTTTGTTTGGAGCTGTAGCACTGTCTGCCATTTGTTCATTGAGTACCTTATGTATTTTATAATAATTGGTGCCACTTTGTTTATGGCTAGTGTTTCCAAAATCCATGTGTGGGGAACACTGTCGAAAGCCTTTTGGTAGTCCCCCCAGGCCATACTGAGGCCTTTCTGCAGCTGTCTTCAGTTATTATTATTATTATTATTATTATTATTATTATTATTATTATTATTATAAATATTTATATTATATGGACCCACAAAATGAATTATTTGCTATCTTGTATCTAGAGTAGAATGTCAACAGGAGTATTTCATTCATTTAAAAGCTAAATTCAGTCTTAGAATTGGAAGTTAATGAAATAGTTTTCAGCTATAAAGAACTCGAGTCTAAATCTCTCCATGATCAACTTGGCCTTTCATACAAGTACTAGGGTGAATGTAATGAACTACACCCTCCATGTGCCAATGAAATACTGCTCTAACATCTGAGTTATAGACATGCTAGACTGCATCTGGGTTATAGACATACTCCGGCATATAGACATACTAGACTGCATACAAATAAAATGTTCACTTGACTGATTATTATGGAGTCATCAACACATTCCGACCTCTGGTCCATGGATGTAGGCTGCTCACACAGCCTCTATAAGTGCTACTACAATGTCCTCTGATTCTTGAAGCTTACATATCATGTATCACCTCCAATCAATTTAACTCAACTCATCATGCTCATCTTTCTTATTCTGATCCCTTGTATTGTTTCACTTCTTCAGATTACACTCTAACCATTAAACTCAGTTCTTCCTCTCCCAGAACATCACCATTCTGGAATTCCAATCTTGCTGGTGTTTTTTTCTGAAGTCATGAACTTGTTGATCAGCCATATCAATCTCTCCAGTCTTAGAAAGTTTGTAAAAGCCATGAATTCAGCATCTTTCAGACAAAACCATTGAGAAAAATGTTAAACTCTAGTTAAACTCAATAATATCAAAGTTTCTAGAATGATGAGCTTCAGTATACAGGTGGTAAATATTTATTGTTGTCTATTGAACTAGGTTGTTATGAATGTAAGAGTAGGCATTCAAAACAATGGGCAAGCATTTTCTGTGGCAGTAAAACTATTGAATATAAGAGTGAGGCAACAATAAGCTATGATACAAATGTACTGTCAACATTTCTCTTTGAAACTGACCTATATGCTTGCTAAGCCCTGGAGAATGGATGTTTTAAAGGTGATCTATATGCTTGCTAAGTCTTGGAGAATGGATGTTTTAAAGGCATATTATATAGCTCTGGTTAAATAGATGGTATTATGTTATTAAAAAGTTAAACAACTCCTGGATGGCAGAAGCTCATTTTACAAGGCAGGCTTTTTCAAGACTAGAAAAACAGTGTAATTCTAAATAAACAAGACCCACAAGAAACCTCCCAAAATTGTAATTCCATAAATTGAAGTTAAAAGTCAAAGGAATCATACTCGTTTGCTGTGGAAGATCACTTTGCAAGGTAGACGTCTGCTAGACAACACTGATGGTTTAAAAGTAAGTGTCACATTCACAGTAGAATGAGGTTCCAAATGTAAGCTCTTTATTTCGATGCCACCATCATATAGGATGAAGTTGCTGTCACTGATCTCAGGAATCAAATCTAATGATTGGTCAGCATTGTTTGTTAAATTAATTGTTTGCGATACAGACCTGTTCGAGATAAAAAGAAAAAAAAAAAAAAGAAACAAAAAGGGATTATATATACATACATATGCATTGCAAAGCAGGACAATTAGCATTCTCCTTGGCAATGAAAAGTAAAAATCACTTGAGCTTTCTAACACATATGGACATTGCTCTCTACTTCAGAGTATATATATATATATGCGTGCGTGTGTGCGTGTGTGCATGTGTAGGGCCTGGGTATGACTTTAAACTGCTTCTGCTAGAAGTGCAGGTATGGGAGTTGCAGGGTTTTGAGAAGCATAGAACCACCTCTTTGCCACTATTTGTCTCCAAGTCTATTCTGACCCAGAGTAGTAGCATCTGTTAGGGTCTCAGCTAAAGATTAACTAGTATGAATCCCTGGGAGAAAATGAAAACCTTAGTTCTTGTTAGAACTTCCTTCTAGGAAAAGGTAACCTAGTATAAAAACTTAAAGTGCAGTTGATTTCTAATCATCTCAGGCTCTATGGTGCCTCGGGTTTTTTAGCTGATTGTAATGAACAGTGGGTTCAGTGTTGTGCAGCATTTTATCTGTCCAATTGAAATTCATGCAAAGGAACTTCTTGCACTGCAGGAATGTTTGAATGGGCTTCCTGGGTTAGGAAGTGGTCTCACGGTCTCATCAGTTGACTTCCACCATATGTATATACACACACACACACACATGTGTGTGTGAGGGTGTATGGCCTATTGATTAGGGTGTTAGACTCATGATTGTGAGATTGAGGTTCAATTCCTGGACAGGGTAGTGCACTGTGTTCTTGAGCAAAACACTTTCTCTCACATTGCTCTGCAATCGTTTTGACACCTGACATGTGGTACACCATTACACCGGTGCAGGCAAATGTCAATTAGATGAAGTGAGTGAATACATTTGATTGCTATAAACAAATCCTTTGAGCAGGCCATTCAGCAAAACCCAAATAGTCATATATTGTCTTCGATGGAAGATTCCATCATATATCGCACACACTTACACACACATATATAAACATAGAACATGAAAGCAAACAAAACAAATGAGGAAATAAAACCCATATCATTTTGTCCTTTTTCTGTTTTCATTTAAATTTGTGGTTAATCTGGGAGAATATTTTCTGGGTTATAATCAATTTACATTGACACCACTTTTATTGACTAATACTTGTTTTATCAACCTGGGAAAATTGAAAACCAAGCCAAAGTGAATAAGCATCAAAAGATATTTCAATGACAAGGACAAGGCCCCACCCACCCCAATAAACTAAGTAGTAAAGCATCTGCAACACAAATGATAGTAGTAGTAGTAGTAGTAGTAGTAGTAGTAGTAGTAGTAGTGATAGCAACTTACATTCCTAATTGACACTGCATGTAAGACAAATTCACTGGCGAAGGGGGCTTACTCTCGAGGACCAAATCATACCAGAATTCACCAAAGTTTTGATTGAAGAATTTTAACCTGCATAGAAATGAAATATGTGTAAATACATCATCATCATCATCATCACCATCACCACAACCATCATCATCATCTTTTTCTTTGCTGGCATGGGTTAGATAAGTCTTATTGAAGCAGCTTTCTTGTCTTTCTTGTCGCCAACCTTTGGTTTCCAAGGAAGTTATTGGTATTTTTGTCTGCTGGTTCTCACACATCAACAGCAATGAAGTTACTTAAAACAATAGGACTTTTGCTTACTAAAACATGTAAGCAACATCACTGCCTTTGATATGTGATGCTAAAAAAAGGCACATAGAATCAATATCACTACATGCAGGCACACACATGTGCGTACACATATGCACCTGCACACGCGCACACACACGCACAAATGACAGGCTTCTTCACAGCTTCCATCTACTGATTCTACTCACAAGGTATTGGTCAGCCTGACAATACTGTAGGGGACACTTGCCCAAGGTGTTACAAAAAAGGGCTAAATTGAAAACTCTACAAAAAGAAAGAAAGAAAAAGGGAGAGAGAGAAAGAAAGAGAGAGCGAAAGAAAGAAAGCAGAGTCCTGCTCTGTCTGCCTTACTTGTCCGTCTGTCTGTCTGTCTGTCTATCTGTCTGTCTGTCTGTCTGTCTGTCTATCTATCTATCTATCTACATATATATATGTATATATATATATATATATATATATATATATATATATATATATATATATATATATATATATGTATATATATATATAGATAGATAGATAGATTGGTTTCCAAGGAAGTTATTGTTTCAGTCATTTGACTGCGGTCATGTTGAAGCACTGCTAAGTTATAGTGACGTAAACATACCAACACCTGTTGTCAAGCGAAGGTGGGGAGACAAACACAGACACACAAACATATGCACACACACACACACACACACATGACGGGATTCTTTCAGTAGAAGACATTGCCTAAAGTGCCATACAGTGGGACTGAAACTGGAACCATGTAGTCGGTAAGCAAGCCACTTAGCACACAGCCACTCCTGATATATATATATAGACAGGACACAGATATGTGTCGCTAAGCCAGCTGGAGGAGATGTTCTCCTGGGGCTAAAAGCAACAGTAACATCCACCCTTAGGGGTCAGCCACATTTAAATGGCAAATATACTTCACTATATATATATATATATATATATATATATACACATACATATATATCAACTATCTTACTGTAACACCTTGATATGAATAATTGGTAACACACAATGTATAGCATTGCAGTGTAGGTTTGCATAGCAGTTTCACAGTTACATAGGAGAGAAGATACCTAAATGGTAATTCTACTTACATGCCTTTTTGGTGCAAGATACTTTGAGGAGAAAATGTCAAAAGATAGGTCACTTTTTCACCAGCACTAAGTTCAATTGAAGATGGTCCTGTTAAGTGGGGACCTTCTATTATTGTCTGAAGGGATAATTCCTCATCTATCGGATTGGTAACAGGAACTTTGATCAATTTGCTTTCCTGGAGAGAAAGAGAAAGAAAAAGTGACAGTTTGAGGGAGGGAGAAAAAGCAAAACAGGACAAAAGTATGTATTTAGAGAATATATATACTATACTAAAGAAAGCTGCTTATTAACTAATTTTGAATATGCAACTTTTACTAAAAGAAAGTAACTATTAAAAGTTTCACTGTTTAGAAAATTGTTATAAATTCCAATTTTAATATATTCTTTATTAAAATGTGGTATTGGAGAACTTTTAATATTGAGCATTTCAACTACACACTAATATACAACAGTTTTATTCACTGCAATATGTATTTTTTAATGTCTTACATTTGTATTCCTTTTCATCTAGTATTTCCTAGCAATACACTTTTTCCCTTTCTCTTCTTTCATTGTATCTTTGTTTACCATGTCTATCGCTATTATCTTTTTTATTTCTACATTCTTATGACTTTATCTCACCCATTCTTATCCTCATCCTTCTTTTCTTCAACAATTTTCTTCACTAGGTCATCGTTGTTTCTCTCTCACAAACAAACTCTGTATCCCTTCCTCTGTTATTTCATTTAATACATTTTGTCTCTCCCTGTACACTCTGTTACTTTCATTTTCTTTCCTAGCAATTCTCTCTTTCTCTCCCTTTCTCTCTCTCTCTCTCTCTCTCTCTCTCTCTCTCTCTCTCTCTTTCTCTCTCTCCTGCCTGTATTCAATTGCTTTTTTTAAAATTAAATATTAGTGATTGCAAAGGTTTTCCTTGACAAACTTTGAGAATATTTGCGACATTTTTTATACCATATTTATATCAAAATTATACAGAAATTTATGATTTAAGTTTCATACAAATGTTTATGATACAATATACATACTGCACTATTTGTTTTGGAATTTTACAGTTCAACTTACGAGGAGATACCCAAAAGAAACCAGAATTGTGCAATATTTTTTTATTCATTTAGTTTACACTTTTATCACCTTCAAAGTATTCTCCATTTGAAATTATGCATCGGTCCAGGCACATCTTCCACTGTTTGAAGCAGTCCTGGAACTTCTGTAAAGTGATGTTTTTTAACAGCTCCGTCGTTTTTTTCTTCACCTCTTCCACATCTGCAAACTCTGTAGTACCAGCTTTCATCACCAGTGATAGTGTTCGAAAAAAAAGTCTGGATCAACTTCTAGCTGTTCTCTTAGTTCACAACATGCATTCAGTCATGACTGCATTTGATCTTTCAAGAACAAGCAAAGCACAAATTTTACTGGAACTCTTTACATTCACAATTCCTCGCAAGAGCTTCAGGACACACTAGACATATCAACAAGTTCATCAATTGTTTGTCAACAGTTCTCCAACATCAGTTCATGAATTTCCAAGACGTTTTCATCTGTTCGGGAGGTTGAAAGCAGCCCCATACAAGGTTGGTCTTCAAGCAAAAAATGACCATTCCTAAAGCTTCTCTCAGAGGTTTGCAAAACTTTAAGTCATGTGGAGCCAAATCAAACTGCTTTAAATAATAATGCATGTAACACGTACTAAATGTGTTGAGTGCTCTTTTCTTTTATTTGTCCACCCACTTGTATATATGTGTGTGTGTGTGTGTGTGTGTGTGTGTGTATGCATGTGTATTTTGGCTTGTACCTCTGTCTTGACAGCATGTGATGATTGTAAATGAGCATCACTGTCATACAAGTGATGTTTTTTATTTCCTATCTTCCAAGGTGAAATATTACCTTGTTTAGAAGCAGATGAGGAGTGAGAAACAGGAAGAGCATCCAACTGTTGAAAATTTGTATCAACAAATTCAGTCTGACGCATTCAAGTATGTACAAGTGGACATTAAACAATGATAATGTTATATATATATATATATATATATATATATATCTTCATCATCGTTTAACGTCTGCTGTCCATGCTAACATGGGCTGGATGATTTGACTGAGGACTGGTGTACCGGATAGCTGCACCAGGCTCCAATCTGATCTGACAGAGTTTCTACAGCTGGATGCCCTTCCTAACGCCAACCACTCCAAGAGTGTAGAGGGTGCTTTTACGTGCCACCAGCATGAGGGCCAGTCAGGTGGTACTGGCAACGGCCATGCTCAAAATGGTGTTTTTTATATGCCACCTGCACAAGAGCTAGTCTAACAGCACTGGCAATGACCTCGCTCGAATGTTTTCTAACGTGCCAGTAAGGTGACTCTGGTAATGATCACGCACAAATGGTGCTATTTACGTGCCACTGGCATGGAAGCCAGACAGCTGCTCTGGCAATGGTCATGCTTGGACGGTGCTGTTAGTGCTCCACTGGCACAGGTGCCAGTCATTGAATATGGTTCAATTACGATTTCGATTTCAATTTCACTTGCCCCAACAGGTCTTCACAAGCAGAGTTTAGTGTCCGATGAAAGAGAGGTTGGCATGGGTGTCAGTCGTCGAATTTGGTTCGATTTCGATTTTGATTTCACTTGCCTCGACAGGTCTTTAGAAGCAGAGTTTATTGTCCAATGATGGATTATGGTCTCACTTGGCTTGCCAGATCTTCTCATGCACTGCATATTTCCAAAGGTCCTGATCACTAGTCATTGCCTCGGTGAGGCCTAATGTTCAAAGGTCATGCTTCACCACCTCATCCCATGTCTTCCTGGGTCTACCTCTTCCACAGGTTCCCTCAACCGCTAGGGTGTGGAACTTTTATATATATATATATATATATATATATATATATATACACATACATATATATATATATATATATATATATATATATATATATATATATATATATATACATACATATATATATATAAATAATATGGGTGGCTAACTCAACAATTTTACAACCTAAAGGAAGAAATATATTTGTCACTAATGTGAACAAAGGGCACTAATCAGCACCAGTATTGCTAGAAATAAGAGTCAAAACTCAATAGCCACAGAAGCACTACCTTAATGAGCCGACAAGGAAGACAAGCACCCTATATATATATAATATCCATAAAGAAATAAGCATCTAAATAATATTTAAGAAGTTGCTAAATGGGGGAAACATTTGGGAGAGAAAGGGACTAAGTAGAGTAAATAGCAAGTCAAATTTTTGTTGATTGAAATGGTCATGTAGGATATAAAAGTAGAAGGATGCTAGTGGTACAAGTGTCACCAGATTGATTGTTCAACCACTTATATTTGAATGCAATTTACTTGTGTATGTGTGTGTATATGTGTTTACTGGCAGAGACTCCAAGACAGCTTTCAGTTTAAGACCAATGGTTGAAAAATCTTACCTGACAAGGACATGAAATATGTAGAATGGATTCTGGAGGACCCTGGAGGATGTTCAGCTTGATAATGTACCACAGCCTATGGCCTATATACTCATCTCCATCATCAGAGCTGTAAGCTTCATCTCCATCGCTATCAACCTCTCTACAAGATGAGACAAGTATACTCAAAGTTAATCGGCAAAGTTCTTCAGTCTTTTATTTTGCAATAGAAATATATAATAAAAATCCAAAGTGGCCAAATTGCAGATTGGGACCCACATGTGGCTCTCAAATCTACCATGTGCAGCCTCTGAGATATTTGGTTTCAGTGCTATTTTCTTCAATTAGTACCAATATCCTACCAACTGGTTTTTAAAGTATTAAGTACAAAAATAAAGACAGTATCTTTTGCTGAACTAAGTTTCAGGGGTGTAAACACACCAACATTGGTTACTAAGCAGGCTTCTTACCATACAGCCATGCCCGTGCTTATATTATCTTATTTACAAATATAATCTAAAAAAGAATATAAGTTGAGGTACTTCAATGTAAAAAATTATTATATTTAGTTCATCTTATCAAACAAGCTGGCCATATAACAAAATACAATCAAATATTATGAATTAAAAATTGCAATCGAATATTTGAAAATGAATTAGAATTAATATTACAAAATAAAATTTTTAAAAAGGATAATACAAATATTGAAAATTAAAAATAAAAATAAAATATAATTTGAGTTAACCATAGTGCAAAAAAAATTTAATAAGATATTGGAAAATAAAATTCAACTCAAAATTGCAAAATAAAATTTTTAAGTTAAATCTAATATGAAGAAAATTATAATTACATATTTGAAAATATAAAAATAATAAAATAAGATTATCATAAATACACAGTTAGTATCATAATATAATATAATATAATATAGTATAATATATATTATGTCTATACAATTTGAAATAAGTGTTTAAATTAGAGGTGAATGTTTGTTGCTAATTCTGATTATCTATTCATGTTTACAGTATATCCATTTAAGAATGTTGTTTTAATTTAGGCATAACATCAGCAATTTGGAGAGGAAGGAATCATTTGGTGCCACTGACTCCAACACTTGACTGGTATGTTATTTTCACCCGGATGAGTGAAAGGTAAGGTTGACTTTAGAGGAATTTGAACAAAGCATTTTTGATGATGTTCTAATGATTCCGCCAAACCAATGTCTAGTGCGTCCTTACTATAATGATGTTATCAAGTACATCAATGTATGTAGCGGAAACTGTGCTAGCTATTCTTCTCACTACCTATCCTACCCTCACTAAATAAAGCAAATCTCACACCACTTCGTAAATGAGTCACCTTTCCAAAGGAATGAGAAAGGGGCAGACGGAGTAGTTATCTGCTGTATCACTATTTAACAAGGAAGATGACATCGATGTATATTGCCTAGTCTTCATGTTCAAGCATGGAAGCTTCTGCTGAATATAACAGCCAAATCTCCCACAGATAATAACCCACCTTAAATAAAGGATATATATTAGAATGTAGTTCATTCGTAATATACCACTGTAAGGTTTTTCATCAAAAGTCTCTTAGTTCTGCTCTGCATAACAGCTCAGCCTCTAAGAAATAGTATCCAAATTTCCCTCACCAACTGTCAAGCAGTGGTGGGGACAAAGATACACACACCTACACACAATAAGAATAGTTAACTAATAAGATCCAGATTATCTCCCTTGCACCTTTCACTAATATTTTGCTATTTATTTTGAAACAATTTTTGTCAGGTAACATGTTCATGTAACTTGCACAAATTCACATGTCCTTTGTGCATGTGTTGTTGTTTCGTTCCTGCTCAGTGCTGGATGAACAGACTTATAATAAAAAGCACTCGCATTTTTTCATAATAACAGGGTGAATTTAGAGGTAGATTTGGCTGCTATTTCTAGCAGGTTGAACGACTATAGTTGAATTAGTGCTAGTTTGACGTGTGATCTACAACTTAAAGGGCGATTACTTTAGGTTACATTTTAGTTTACTTTTCAATTTCTAAAAACCCTTAAAATGCTGGCTAAAGATTTTTACAATGTGATCGGCGACAAGATGAAGGCAGTTACATTTTTACGAAGAAATGGCCTTTTAGATGATGAAAATATTGCACCATGTCATCGTTGTAGTGGAGAAATGAAAGAAGCTTGAAGGGTAAAACGGCGAAATGTGGCGATCTGACGATAGGGTGTGGATGTAGAGAATGCCTGGTGAACAATATGCACCAACCTGTATAGTGCTGACTGAAATTTGGCAATGGTGGGGTCATGGTGTGGTTGTATTCCTCCTGGAGGGACTTGGTCCCATTGTTGTTTTATATGGCACTGTCATAGCACAAGTTTACACTGATATTTTAACCACTTTCTTGTTGCCTACCATCGAAGATCAGTTCGGGGATGACTATTGTGTCTTTCAACACGACTGACCACTTGTCCATACTGCAGGGGTTGTAGGGGAGTGGTTTGACAACAACAACATCTCATTAATGGACTGGCCTGCACACAGTCTTAATCCCATCAATGCCGACTTCGTGTTAGACCACAGTGACCCACATTGATACCCTTGCTCATTTTGGTGCTCTGCAATGAATGAGCTGCCATTCTCCAGGAAATTTTCCGCCACTTTATTGAAAGTATTCCCTGTAAGAGTGGAAGCTGTCATCAAGGCTAATGGTGGACCAACACCATATTGATTGACAGTGTTCCTGATGGAGGCTGGCCAAAACTTGTACTTTATTATCAGGTGGGTGTCTGGATTCTTTTGATCACATAGTGTATATAAACAAGAAAAAAAGAATAATAAATAAAACCTACAAAAAAATGTTGTGGTTTGTCAGGGCAGCACCCTGTCTTAAGTAAATCAGAATATTTATTTACTCTTTTACTTGTTTCAGTCATTTGACTGTGGCCATGCTGGAGCACTGCCTTTAGTCAAGCAGATCGACCCCCAGGACTTATTCTTTGGATGCCTAGTACTTATTCTATCGGTTTCTTTTGCCGAACTGCTAAGTTACGGGGACATAAACACACGAGCATCGGTTGTCAAGCAATGCTAGGGGGACAAACACAGACACACAAACACACATGCACACATATATATATATACATATATACGACGGGCTACTTTCAGTTTCCGTTGACCAAATCCACTCACAAGGCTTTGGTCGGCCCGAGGCTATAGAAGAAGACACTTGCCCAAGGTGCCACGCAGTGGGAATGAACCCTGAACCATGCAGTTGGTAAGCAAGCTACTTACCACACAGCCACTCCTGCGCCTATATTTGTTTATGTTTCTCTTTTATGGAAGATGAAAAAATGGTTTATAAAATTAAATTTGATGGAAATTATATTAGCGTAAATCAAATAAGTGTTAATATATTTTGTTTTTCTTATCTTTCAATTTTTATATCATATAGAAAAAAAGTTTTTATATAACATGGCAAAAGTAAGCAAAAAAATAATTTTTGTTCTAAATGTGAATTCCAAATGTTTCAGAATGCAGAAACTATAAAATTACCCACAAAAAAAAAAAAAAAAAGTGGTTGCTATTTTTAGATGGGAAGCAGGAATATTTAAAATACATGAAATACATGGATTAAATATTTTTCTTTTGGTCTTTCAGAATCATCATCATCATCGTTTAACGTCCGCTTTCCATGCTAGCATGGGTTGGACGATTTGACTGAGGACTGGTGAACCAGATGGCTACACCAGACTCCAATCTGATTTGGCAGTTTCTACAGCTGGATGCCCTTCCTAATACCAACCATTCTGAGAGTGTAGTGGGTGCTTTTACGTGCCACCGGCACGAAGGCCAGTCCGGCGGTACTGGCAACGGCCATGCTCAAAATGGTGTATTTTATGTGCCACCTGCACAGGAGCCAGTCCAGCGGCACTGGCAACGATCTTGCTTGAATGTCTTTACACGTGCCACCAGCACAGTTCGGGGATGACTATTGTGTCTTTCAACACGACTGACCACTTGTCCATACTGCAGGGGTTGTAGGGGAGTGGTTTGACAACAACAACATCTCATTAATGGACTGGCCTGCACACAGTCTTAATCCCATCAATGCCGACTTCGTGTTAGACCACAGTGACCCACATTGATACCCTTGCTCATTTTGGTGCTCTGCTGGGGACAGGTGCCATCACGATTTCGCTTTCGCTTGCCCCAATTAGGAGAAATTTGTTTTTCTTTTCAAAAGTGATGGCTGTTGGGAAAGTAATATGTGAGGAGATGTGGGGTGGGTGAGCAACATTTAAAAGTTATGAACTAATTTTTATTCTGTTTTTTCCTTTCTTGAAAAGGCTTGCCTCCATTATTTTTAAGTGTGCAGTACAAAAAAAGAATCCCAGAAGAAACGGAAAAATATCCAACTGATATGGGTGAGCTATTTCAAAATCTGCTGGCAATCTTTACACTTGTTTCAGTCATTCGACTGCAGCTATGCTGGAGCACTAACCTTGTAGATTTAGTCAAACAAATCAAAATTAGTATTTTAGTCAGATATTATTCTATTGCTTTTTTTTGGCTGAACTGCTAGGTTATGGGGATGTAAATAAATACTGGGTTGTCAAATGGTTAGGAAACAAAGACACTTACACACACATTCACATATGCACTCATATGCATGTGTGTGTCTATTTAGTATTGACTGTTGAAAGAAAGAATTCTGAATATCAAAGCATTCTTATTTGGATCAAGTCAATCTCTTATTATTCTGGACTGACCTGACAAAAAAAAATAAATATTCTAAGTATGTCATTATTAATTTTTTTTTTCAAGATTTTTTACGAATATAAAAAGAGCTGGATTCTAACCTAAATCCAAGAAATTGGAATTTCTAACTAACTCAAATCCCAAAAATTGGAATTTCAAGAATATCAACAGAGTATTTGTGCACATATGTGCATATATATGCAGTATTTGGAATTAGTGCATGTGCAAATTTGTATGTTTTGTTTTATAAATGCATTCTCATGCATATACTTACATGTATAGACATGTACATATATACATGTACATATATATATACATATATACATATATACATATATACATATATACATATATACATATATACATATATACATGTACATATATACATAAATGATAAACATCTGAAATGTTTTACAAATTTTTACAATTCCAGTGATGGCTTGACTCTGTAGTCTTTGAATCAGCTTTCTTCTTTCTGGTTTTGAGAAACCTAATTTCTCACGATTGGTATTTAGGCAGTGTGTTACATATTCCAGTGCGCCAGTAATTGCAGGTATAAACCTGAACTTGTAATCTGGTTATAGTAACAGCAGATTTCTCAGTAGTCCAGCATATGTATGTCTGCACATAGACACATGCATGCGATGGGGTTCTATCTAGTTTCCACTAACTGAAATAATTTACAAAAGCATTTGGTCAGTCTCAGAGAGTTGCTTAGGTTAGCGTGCAGTGGGAATGAATCCAAAAACATAAAACACAACAACACAAAACAAAAAAAAACAATCTAACGAACGTTTTCACTCTCTTCTTGACAACGAAGTTGATGATTCCTTCAAAAGTACCTCCCATGGTTGGCCGGACGTGAAGGTTGTACATGGCCACTTGGGCGCTACTCACTGACACGAACGGATTTCCACTAGTGAATGGAACGTTTGATTGTACCTGCCAATGGAAATGAAAAGGAGAGAAGTGTAATTGGTGGAATGAAAACTTTTTATGTTTGTCTGGAGAACCAAAACACAGATAAATATAGGTGAAGATAAGTCAACTATGGCTTGAACAATATTTACATGATTTATGTTAGTTTAAACATATATAATGTAGTGATTAGCAAAAATTTAATTAATAACAACTGTGGGGTGAGGTAAAAGATGTTTTTGTTTAACGAGGAAATTTTTTTTAATCATTTGATTGACTTTGGGAGAAGAGTCTGGGCATGATTTTCTCAAAGGAAAATGCTTTCATTACTGACTAAACCTCTCTCTGTTGCGGAGAAGGCATTCTTGCCAATGACTGAAGTAAATCAAAATAAAGAAGGATTAAAAAGGAAGGGAGCAAGAAAGAGAGAGAGAGTGAGAGAGAGAGAGAGAGAGAGAGAGAGAGAGAGAGAGAGAGAGAGAGAGAGAGAGAGAGAGAGAGAGAGAGAGAGAGAGAGAGAGAGAGAAGAGAGAGAGAGAGAGAGAGAGAGAGAGAAGGGAGAGAGGGAGAGAGAGAGAAGGGAGAGAGGGAGAGAGAGGAAGGGAGAGAGGGAGAGGAAGGGAGAGAAAGAGAGGAAGGAAGGGAGAGAGAGAGGAAGGGAGAGAGAGAGGAAGGGAGAGAGAGGAGAGAGAGAGAGGAAGGGAGAGAGAGAGGAAGAGAGAGAGAGGAAAGGAGAGAAAGAGAGGAAGGAAGGGAGAGAGAGAGAGGAAGGGAGAGAGGGGGAGAGAGAGAGAGAGGAAGGGAGAGAGGGGGAGAGAGAGAGAGAGGAAGGGAGAGAGGGGGGAGAGAGAGAGAGGAAGGGAGAGAGGGGGAGAGAGAGAGAGAGAGAGAGGGAGAGAGAGAGGGAGAGAGAGAGAGGGAGAGAGAGAGAGAGAGGGGAAGGGAGGGAGAGAGAAAGAGGGGAAGGGAGAGAGGGAGAGAGAGGAAGGGAGAGAGGGAGAGGAAGGGAGAGAAAGAGAGGAAGGAAGGGAGAGAGAGAGGAAGGGAGAGAGAGGGAGAGAGAGAGAGAGGACGGGAGAGAGAGAGAGGAAGAGAGAGAGAGGAAAGGAGAGAAAGAGAGGAAGGAAGGGAGAGAGAGAGGAAGGGAGAGAGAGAGGAAGGGAGAGAGGGGGAGAGAGAGAGAGGAAAGGGAGAGAGGGGGAGAGAGAGAGAGAGAGAGAGAGGGGTAGAGAGAGAGAGAGAGAGAGAGAGTGCAAGTAAGCTTTAGTGAGTTAGAGTGTGAAGACTAACCCAATTATTAAATGATCTTAATTTATAATATCGATGGCCTCAAATGTTTGCGTGAAGCAGGTACTTCCAAAGAAATAACAATGGGATCGGGAGTGGAAAAAAAAATAGTTTCAAATAGTTTAGAGTCAATTACTTGCTACTTGCCTCATAAGTCAGCCTCTTCTTAGTGCGGTTTGGAACATTCAATACATGTATTGCACTGGAATTTAGAGAAAATAATAACAACATATTGTTATACTTAGGGATGGTCATATATTGCCAATTAAACACATGCACTATATATTTAGTCTTCACTTCAGCACTATTACTATTATTTTAGGTTCTTTGTCAAAGTTTTTTCTCACACATTGTGACCTCTTCAGCACTTCTCTATTTGAATGTTTTTTTTTGTTTTTTTGTTGACAACAATATTCCTACATAATTATTGTGTTATGACTTTTTACTAACAAAATAAATGATTTGTTATTGGACTGGACCATTTGTGAGTTTGCAACAACCAATACAAAGTAATGCTGTAAACATGAGCAGACCAAATTACCAATCTCTCAGGTAATTTATCTAGTACCTCGCCTAACAACTTGGTCATTCATGAGCTTTATGTATGCAGGCAATACTGAAACAAGGTAAAAAAAAAAGATTAAGTAAACAAACAGGTAGACAGATATATTTGATTCTAGAATCTTACTTGGCTTTCACTTCAGAAGTGATAACAATCTCCCCCATTGCGAGAGGGCTTGTGGCATTACCAACCAGATTTATGTCTTCAATAACAGCATTTCCATTCATCAGCACTAACTTGCCCTGTAATGAGAAATTATAATTACTCAAACATTACGACAGCTCTCCCTTCCACCCTTCTTTAACTATTGGCTTCACACAAACCAATGAGGGAGCATCTATGTGGTTGTATAACCTGCTGGATATATATGGCAATTAGATTTACCTCAAATCACACCTGACTGTTGTACGAAAGGAAACATTGGATGAAGTATTTCTCAATATGCTACGTCTGAAATACTATTGCTTGTAAGACTGCTTTGAGCGAAACTTCAAGTTAAATACCACAAACAACAACACCAGCAATATTTCAAACTAAATATTCTTTTCTGCTCTAGGCACAAGGCTTGAAATTTTTTTGGCGGGGGAGGGCAGTCGATTAGATTGACCTCAGTACGCAACTGGTACTAAATTTATCAACCATGAAAGGATGAAAGGCAAAGTCAGCCTCGGCGGAATTTGAACTCAGAATGTAAAGACAGATGAAATACTGCTAAGCATATCGCCCAGCGTGCTAACATTTCTGCTAGCTCACTGCCTTATTTTATACTAAATATTCCAATTCTACTGTTAGTAGTAGTTGGAATAAGGCGGTGAGCTGGCAGAATCGTTACCTTGTCAGACAAAATCTACATAATGGTATTTCTTCTCACATTTAACATTCAGGATTCAAATTCTGCTGAAGTTGACTTTGTTTTTCATCTTTCCAGGTCAACAGAATAAATTCTAGTTAAACACTGGGCTTCATGTAACTGACTTACACTCCTTTAAAATTGCTTGTCTTGCACCAAAACTGAAGCCATAAACAGTAGCATAAATAGTATTAACAATTCTTTCTTTTCTTTGTTTCAGCCATTTGACTGTGGCCATACTGGGGCACGACCGTGAAGGGTTTTAGTTGAACAACTCAACCTCAGGACTTATTTATTTAAGCATAATACTTATTCTATTGTTCTCTTTTGTCGAACTGCTAACTTACAGGGACAGCCACACGATGGGCTTCTTTCAGTTTTTTTCAGTTTCCATCCACTTACAAGACTTTGATTGGCCTGAGGCTATAGCAGAAGACACTTTCCCAAAGTGCCATGCAGTAGGACTGAACTCTGAACCATGTTGTTGGGAAGCAAGCTTCTTACCACACAGCCACGCCTGCTCCTATTATTCAAAAGTCATTATTAGTGGTGAAGATGAGTGGTGCAGGGGTTAGGGTACTGGGTTCATGACTGTAAATTGATTGGATCAATCCCCAGACCATGTGATGCAGTCTTCCCTTGAACAAAATTCTTCAATTCATGTTGCTTCAATCCACTCAACTGAAAATTAACATCAGCAACAGTTGCGGCAGGGTAAATCCTGCAACTGATTGGCTCCCTGGTCAGGAAGGATTCTTGTATCTCAGTCCCTTATACATGATGTAAAAGGATAAACAAAAGCTTGAACCTGAAGACTCAAGCAAGACAGACAAATTATTATATGTAATGCAGTGGGGAGTTATTCTGATCCTTAGCAGTTCAGCAATACTTCTGAAGATATTTTGGCCTTATTAGACCTTAACAGCAAAACAGTCTAACTGTGGGTTCTTTGATAAGACGTCATTACTTTTTAATTATACATGGAACATGTAGTTTGTAAAAATATCACCCATGTGAAGACATACTTGTATAATTATTCACTACAGTTGACTATCAGTGTGTTCATTTTCTGCTGCTCTTTTAGATTTTGTTTTTAGTGATTAGATTTAATCTTTAGCCATATGAAATCTAATTCATTTTTCTTGGTGTGATCACAACTGATTCACTACTTTTATATGATCATAATCAGCAATTACCTATGCCAGGTTTCTTGTGAGTAAAAGAAAGGAATGGAAAACATTGATAACTGCCTTCATGAACTGTTTAGCCATATAGCCATATAGCAGACAAGCTGACCCACTCACATTTTTTAATGGCAAAGATAGTATCTTTGCTATTGAACTGAGATTATTATTATCATCTTTGTAATTACCTTCATCATTGTACTTCAGAGAGGAAAATTACATACAATCATATGCAAAACTCTGCTTTGAGAAACATCCTACATCCCAGCTTACTATTTCCCTTCCTCACCAAGATCTGCTACTTTACTTCCAACAGCATATTCTGTATTACTCCAGAGATGCATCCTTAATCCATTTAAGGAAAACACCTCAGTCATTTATCTTCCCAAGTTCATTCATTCATTGATATTACATTTGTTTTTCCATACTAGCATGGGTTAGACAACATAATTTTATTTTTTTTTGAGGCATTGTTGTCATAGCTGGATGCTCTTATGGTTGTTAATATTTACCAGATTTTTTTGTATTCATCTTATCTTAGAAAGTACAGAACTTGAGAATAATCTGTTGAGAGGAGAAGTCAAAAAACATCACTACTTGTAGCTCAGTGCAGAATGTAAACATACACAGACACACACACACACACACACACACACACACACACACAACACACACACACACACACACACACACACACACACACACACACACACATGAAAGGTTTGACTACACAGAGTCTATGGGCTGGCCTTGTGGCAAAATTTGAAACAATGATGCATAGTCTATAGAAGTGTTGACTGAGATTAAGAATAGTGAGAAAAACTTACTTTATATCCCTCTTCTAGTGCTGGTCTGTAACAGATAGGATAGAAAGCAGTGGTATTCGCTGGTACAACCAAACTCTCTGGTCCTGAGAATGGATCTCCTTCAACAATAGCTTTCAGGTTCCAGATATTACTGGTTGGATTTATCTGAAATAAACAAATAAACAAATATTTACAAAACACTGAAAGTGACAGGGAAATTTCAAAAATAGTTTCAAGCATGGCATACTTCAAAAGAAGATAGACTAGTATATAAAACTGCTTTCCACTGCTAAGAGCACTGAAATTTTGAGTGAATATATCTGATTATATAGAAAATTTCTAATATATCAAGTGACCACATTGACAGTGTAGTTTGTTAAAGTCCTTAAACCTTTAACTCCAAAATCAAATTCCATGGGTATTTTAGGAATGATGTTAACCCTTTAGTGTTCACATTATTCTGCCATAATTAATGCTTTTTTATCCACATTGTTTTGAACTAATCATGCATTATCTTGTAGCTATGAGATTTTGATGAGGTAGCTGTTAGTCTTTAAAATGTTATTGTAGGGTTGGTGTGAAAGACTAGATCTGGTCAGTTTGAACATAGAATAGGCAGAATACTTTTGGCCGGATAGACACCATTTCGAGCGTGGCCGTTTTCGTGCGGGTGACACGTAAAAGCACCCACTACACTCTCTGAGTGGTTGGCGTTAGGAAGGGCATCCAGCTGTAGAAACTCTGCCAAATTAGATTGGAGCCTGGTGTTGCCATCCGGTTTCACCAGTCCTCAGTCAAATCGTCCAACCCATGCTAGCATGGAAAGCGGACATTAAACGATGATGATGATGATGATGATGGCCGGTTTAAATGCTAAAGGGTTAAATATCTACCAAAATATAGAATTGGCATTTTCTGCAAGTCATGTTACCTTAGTAAACTTGACATATCATCATCAGTTAATATCTACTTTTCTATGCTTGCATGGGTCAGACAGAGTATATTTGAGGCAGAGTTTGCACATCAACCTTTACCTAGTTCAAAACAAGGTAATATTTCCCCAAGGCCAGCAAGCTTCTTGCCACACAGTTATGCTTGCACTTCAACAGAAAGTAGTCTCAAACATAACATTCCTTAACAAAAGATAGATTGGTATATAAAACTGCTTTCCCATGGTTTAGGGTAATGAAATTTTGAATGGATATATCTGATTTCTGCAGTAAACGGGTAAAGAAAATCTAATTGTAATTGGTAGCTACCAAGTCATGGACTTTTGAAGTCTTCAACTTAAATTTCAAATATAACTTTGCTCTATGTATTGAGTGTTGATTCTATCTTTTACGCTAGCATCATTTTGTACAATGATTCACACATACAAACACACATGAGCACACACACACACACACACATATACACACACGTTAGTTGCTTGGAGATACGAGAGCAGTGTTGGTGTCAGGTGAGCCAGTATTGAAATGGGTAATGAATGAAATAAAATACGACAAGTTAATTCCCACTTACAATTGGGATATCCTGTACTGTCTTCTGTAAAACAGGAGTCTGAAATTCTATTTCTATTTTACTTCCTTTTGGATAAGCTGTGCATTCAAGTTTATAAAGACGTATGTCATCCTTTGCTGACAATAAAATCTGTTGAAAAGAAAGAAAGGAAAGAATAAAAGCTTCTTGTATAAAATCTTCATGAATGCATGATGTTCACAAGGGCAGGGTTTCTGAATACTTTTTGTGCTCATGGAATCCATAAGACTGGGAGAAAATTTTTGAAAGTTATTGATGTCTAAAAAACAAATACTATATCCATATTGCCAATAACCATTAAAATAACACTATACTCTTTACTCTTTTACTCTTTTACTTGTTTCAGTCATTTGACTGTGGCCATGCTGGAGCACCACCTTTAGTCGAGCAAATCGACCCCAGGACTTATTCTTTGGAAGCCTAGTACTTATTCTATCGGTCTCTTTTGCTGAACAGCTAAGTTACGGGGATATAAACACACCAGCATCGGTTGTCAAGTGATGTTGGGGGGACAAACACAGACACACACACACACATATACATATATACGACGGGCTTCTTTCAGTTTGGTCGGCCTGAGGCTATAGTAGAAGACACTTGCCCAAAGTGCCACGCAGTAGGACTGAACCCGGAACCATGTGGTTGGTAAGCAAGCTACTTACCACACAGCCACTCCTGCACCTGAGCATAATTTATTCATTTTTCTTTCTTAATTTTGTGATACGAATAACTCAGCTTCAGAACTAAAGTTTCAGAAATGAATGACTTGCACAAGCTTGCTTCTGGGTACTGTGACCATTAAAGTTTGCAATTAATGATGTTACTTCATCTAACTTTTAATCAGCTCTTACGTTGCCTCTTTGTAAACTTGTTTTTTGTTGTTGAATATAAAGAAAAAGTCTTTTCACTCTCTCATGTGGCAAGTTGGCAGAATTGTTAGCAGAATGTACAGCATGCTTAGTGGTCATTATGTTCTGAGACATTATATATTATTATTATTATTATTATTATTATTACTATTTGAAATCATCTGATTTTGCCTCATGCAACTTGACAGTTCCATAGGCTTCTTACAGAAACTTGGCTTGTCACACTCACTTAACTGAATGAAGAGATACATGAGGAAATTCAAAGGCAAAGTCAACTTTGGTGGAATTTGAACTCAGAACATAAAGATGGACAAAATACCTCTAAGAATTTTGACTGGCATGCTAACAATTCTGTCAGCTCACCACCTTCATAATGATGATGATGATGATGATGCTGTTAAAGGACATATTCTTACTTGACATTCAAAATGTCCACTGGAATCAGCACTAAAGGTCACTGGTACCCGGAAATGTTCATTTCGTAATCCAAGTATGTTCTCTGACAGAAAGGAAAAAACAGAAATAATAATAATATATACATAAATGACAGAAAAAAATAAGTAAGGAGTCAATAAAGAAATATCAAGAAAACTATACAAAACTTTCTCTTTCACAAGTACTATCAAATATGAACCTATAAATGTTGATAAGTTTTTAAAAGTGATAAAGTGCCTACAAATTTCTTGGGTGTGACTAAATCGAGCTCTTGGTACACAGTCTTCACATTATGGAAATTCAAGTTATTGGGGGTGCTGCTTTGCTTTTGGTAAAAATGCATCTTGGTTTATAACATGGAAGTCAATAGAAAAAATTGTTTTGCATTATGATATTTTGCAATTATGGTAAAGCTTTCAAGAATGCATCCATTCAGTAATGCCAGAATTACTGTATTATATATTTCATTGATTTCCAAAGGATGGAATACAAAGTGAGCTGCTATAGGTTTTGAATTCAGAATTCAGAATGGTCATAACTGAATACCACCAGGCATTCTTGTAGTATGCCATGCCAATCTAGCAATGGTTTTTGGGACAAATATTGATTTCTGGAACAAACACAGTGTAAAGGGTAAAACCTCCCTTCAGTCATGAATGGCCATGAGATTGCTGTTAGAAAATTGCCCTCTGAGGCACAAGTCTGGGCAAGGTTGTTTGTGGAAGACCAGCAGTTGCCCATGCATACCAGCCACTCCTCTCTATGCCACGGATATTATCTGAGAGAAAGGTAAAGGCCGATACAGCTCAGCAGCAATGATGTCACAACTCATTTCTACAGCTGAGTGAACTGGAGCAACATGAAATTAAGTGTCTTGCTCAAGAATGCAGTCTGGTCCAGGAATTGTACTCACCACCTCATGATTGTGAGCTCAATGCTTTAACTACTGAGCCATGCACCTTCACAAATACAAGACAACAGATTACTGGGCAGGAAGTAAAGCCTAAATTGCATCAATTCAGGATGCTACATAGGTTTCAGATTTTGGCATGAGACCAGCAATTTTAGGGGGTGGGGCTAAGCTGATTACATCGACCCCAGTGCTCAACTGGTGCTTGTTTGATCAACCCCAGAAGGATGAAAGGCAAAGTCAACCTTTGAGTTGAGATTATGATGTAAAATGAAATTATGGGTTAAAATTATGACTTTGAGATCTGTGGTTATGTATGTTGTGCAGGGAAACAAGAAAGAGATTTTAGTGAGATTTGAACCCGTATCTTTGTGATCTGTAGCTATGTGTTTTATTAAAGGACACAACAAAGTGTCTGAAGTAAGACTGCAAAATATATGATCTGACATACTAACACCACAAACGAACACCTCAGAATTTTGGGGACAAATCATGATGTTGATGATGATGATGATAATGACAATGAAGATGGAAGTGGTGGCAGTACTGGAGATGATGATGACGACGATGACGATGGTGATGGTGACGAAATGTCGATAGTGTTTATAATGCATATTCTGGCAGTAACATTGTTAACTTCATGTCAGTATTGATCAAGCAGGCCTATGATCAGATGTGTGGAGGCGCAATGGCCCAGTGGTTAGGGCAGCGGACACGCGGTCATAGGATTGTGGTTTCAATTCCCAGACCGGGCGTTGTGAGTGTTTATTGAACGAAAACACCTAAAGCTCCACGAGACTCCGGCAGGGGATGGTGGCGAACCCTGCTGTACTCTTTCACCACAACTTTCCCTCACTCTTACTTCCTGTTTCTGTTGTGCCTGTAATTCAAAGGGTCAGCCTTGTCACACTGTCACGCTGAATATCCCCGAGAACTACGTTAAGGGTACACGTGTCTGTGGAGTGCTCAGCCACTTGCACATTAATTTCACGAGCAGGCTGTTCCGTTGATCAGATCAACTGGAACCCTCGATGTTGTAAGCGACGGAGTACCAACAACAACAACATGATCAGATGTGTTCCATCTACAACCATCACATCAAGGACTACATTATCTGATCTATATTTCATTTTTTTTAACAAGTTATGGTATGATTTTTTGAGTGGGTATATGATTATTATTTCCAGCAGGCTGAGTGATGGCATAAAGAGTCTTTTAATAAAGTGGTTGTGCTGTGGGAGTATCTATTTGTTTAATCTTTACTTATTTTTTGTTTTTTGCTTTTTAACAAGTGTTTTGGTTCCTACCTTTCCTTGATTCTTTTACTTCAAAATGGATCGTATTTGGGAACCTGAAATTTCTGTTACTGTATTCGATATTGAATGTCAAAGTCTTCCTTTCCTACAGACAATGCACATAAAGAAACAAACATAAAAAATAAAACAAACATATATTTTAAAATGTTAGGCAAAATGTGTGAGATAATTTTTTTTTTTTTCTACTCTAGGCACAAGACCCGAAATTTTTGGGGAGGGGGCCAGTTGATTAGATTGACCACCAGTATGCAACTGGTACTTAATTTATCGATCCCAAAAGGATGAAAGGCAAAATCGACCTCAGTGGAATTTGAACTCAGAACATAAAGACAGACAAAATACCGCTAAGCATTTCACTCGGCATGCTAATGTTTCTTATTTCTTTACAGCCCACAAGGGGCTATACACAGGGGACAAACAAGGACACAAATGGATTAAGTCGACTATACTGACCCCAGTGAATGACTGGTACTTATTTAATCGACCCTGAAAGGATGAAAGGCAAAGTTGACCTCGGCAGAATTTGAACTCAGAATGTAGTGGCAGAGACGAAATACTGCTAAGCATTTCGCCCGGCGTGCTGATGTTTCTGCCAGCTCACCACCTTAAAATGTGTAAGATAATGTCAAGTCAATTACTAAATACAAAGAGAAATTGTTTAACCAGTTAGCATACTAATTACTCTGACAAATGTAATAATTATTACCATTGTTTTGAATTAATCATGCATTGATTGTTGCACCAAGATTTTGATGATGTGGTTATTTATAGAATGACATTGTAGGATAAATGTGAGAGGCCAGCAATGGTTGGTTTGAACATAAAAACAGGTAGAATACTTGGGCCAAATATGGTCAGTGTAAATGCTAAAAGGTTTCTGTAATATTTCGGGGAAAGATTCCACAAGTTCAATGTAAAAGTCTTTTTACAAGGTTGTTCTGGTGTGTTGTTTTATAAGTATATTTTGCCTAACTTCACAAAAATTATTTGAAAATTATTGCAATTATCTTGTACATATATACATCCATCCATCCATCATCATCATTTAACATTTGCTGTCCAGGCAGGCAAGGGTTATATGGTTTGACCAGTGCTGGCAAGCTGAGGAGCTGCACCATACTCTAGTCTGATTTGGCATGGTTTTTATGGCTGGATGCCCTTCTTAATGCTAACCACTTCAAGAGTGTAATGGGTGCTTTTATATACCACCAGCACAGGTACCAGTTATATGATACCAGTATCAGCCATGAGTATGATTTCACTTGTCTTAATGGGTCTATTTCTCAAGTACAGCATATTGGAGTCTGGTGCAGCCATCTGGTTCACCAGTCCTCAGTCAAATCGTCCAACCCTTGCTACCATGGAAAGCGGATGTTAAATGATGATAATGATGATGATGATCTACATATATATATATATATATATATATATGTATAAATATATTTATATCATCATCATCATCACTGTCACTTAACATCCGCTTTCCATGCTGGCATGGGTTGGACAGTTTGACTGGGGGCTGGCAAGCCAGAAGGCTGTACCAGTTTCCAGTCTGATTTGGCAAAGTTTCTACAACTGGATGCCCTTCCTAATGCCAACCACTCCGAGAGTGTAGTGGGTGCTTTTTACATGCCACTGACATGAGGGCCAGTCAGGCGGTACTGGCATCAACCACGCTTGAATAGTACTTTTTACTTGCAATCGGCACTGGAGCTAGTCAGGCAGCACTGGCAATGGCCTCACTCAAATGATGCTTTTTACATGCCACTGGTACAGGACCAGTCAGCCAGCACTGGCATTGACCATACTCAAATGGTGCTTTTTATGTGCCACCAGCATGTGGGCCAGTCAGCTGGCACTGGCAACAATCACGCTCGAATGGTGCTTTTAACGTGCCACTGGCATGGGTGCCAATCAGGTAGTACTGTCATCGGCCAAGACAACAATTTCACTTGCCCCAACAGGTCTTCACAAGCACAGTTTATTGCCCAATGATTGAAGGGTTCTCTTAAATGGGCTGGTTATGCTGCACTAGCATAGGCCACACTTAAGGTCTCACTTGGCTTGCTAGGTCTTCTCAAGCACAGCATATATCCAAAGGTCTTGGTCACTTGTCATTGCCTCAGTGAGGCCCAATGTTCAAAGGTCGTGCTTCACCACCTCATCCCAGGTCTTCCTGGGTCTACCTCTTCCACAGGTTCCCTCTACTGCTAGGGTGTGACACTTTTTCACACAGCTGTTCTCATCCATTTGAAACACAAGACCGTACCAGCACAGTCGTCTCTCTTGCACAGCGCATCTGATGTTTCTTAAGTTCAACTTCTCCCTCAGAGTGCTTACACTCTGTCGTGTATGCACACTGATATTACACATCCAGTGGTGCATACTGGCTTCATTCCTTGCAAGTTTACACATGTCCTCTGCAGTCACGGCCCATGTTTCACTGCCATGTAGCATGGCTGTTCGCACACATGCGTCATACAGTCTACCTTTTACTCTGAGTGAAAGGCCCTTTGTTACCAGCAGAGGTAGGAGCTCTCTAAACTTTGCCCAGGCTATTCTTATTCTAGCAGCTACACTTTCAGAGCATCCACCCCTGCTACTGACTTGGTCACCTAGGTAACGGAAGCTATCAACTAATTGTAGTTTTTACTCTGGAATGTGATAGTGGGTAGGTATGTGGATGTGTGTGTGTGTGTGTGTGTGTGCACGCGCATGCGCACATATTCTTTTCTTTTATTCTTTTACTTGTTTCAGCCATGCAGCGGATGATGATGATGATGGTGGTGGTGGTGGTGATGATGATGATGATGATGATGATGATGATGATGATGATGACTGTGTAATTACTTAGTAATTCTCCAATTACTACATCAGCCAGTATTTTTAAGACTATGCTTCTCTGAGAAGAACTAAAAAGACTGTTAACATATCTAGTATTATCTTCCATACTTGCGTAATGAATCAAAATAATATAAATCACTTACTTATATTGGTCTGTTTTTCTTTTTATCTCAGAGCATAATTATATTCAGCTTTTTAATACTTCCTAAACTGAAGGAAGATGGAGGGAAACATCAGCTTTGAACAACTGCCCCCCCACACACACATTGTATTTGTGGTGCAAAAGCACAATGCACTCAACATACACTCAAGTTAGAGTGTGTAGAATCTGATATATGAAAGAAAAGCAGAGTTACATACCCAACATAGCTATGATGTCAACTGCATACATCAACAAATAGTGAAGAAATAATTGCTAATGGTTTTAGCATTTATCATACTTTCACTTAGACATCTATTGTTATTTATCATTCATCCTAAGGGTCTTATTTAAATTTCATGAGCAACAATAGGGGAATATGCCTGCAGGTCAAAATAATCTCCTTTTTTACTTTCCTTTTTTTTTTCTACAACAGAGCTTATTTATTTCTATGCTCCATGAACTGGCACATAAAATACACCATCTTGAGCGTGGCCGTTGCCAGTACCGCCTGACTGGCCTTCGTGCGGGTGACACGTAAAAGCACCCACTACACTCTCTGAGTGGTTGGCGTTAGGAAGGGCATCCAGCCGTAGAAACTCTGCCAAATCAGATTGGAGCCTGGTGTAGCCATCTGGTTTCACCAGTCCTCAGTCAAATCGTCCAACCCATGCTAGCATGGAAAGCGGACGTTAAACGACGATGATGATGATGATGATGATTAACCTTACTTAATGTTGCTGTGGATGGTATCTTCATTATTGAATGATTTAAAATTCCATACTTACTTTATGCCAACTTCTGAGAAGATTCTCTGTTAAACTGGTCATTGCAGCATAAGCTTCAGCAGCTCGAGAAGAGCTTTCCAGAGTGTTGGTAAGTGTGCGACGATAATACTCCAATTCTGACATTTGCTGAATTAAAGAAATTACAACAGGATATGAAAATTAGATGATGATGATGATGATGATGATGATGATGATGATGATGGTGATGGTGATGGTGGTGATGGTGATGGTGGTGATGGTGATGATGATGATGATGATGATGATGATGATGATATTTTCTAGTACAGTACCAGGCAGTGGCTCTCGTGGCTCCTGATCTTAACTGATTGGAAGTGTTATGATGTACAAGTTTTGTGTTGGAGTAAAAGATGGGCTACAACAAGTATTCTGCTCAATACCACAGATTTTCTGGTCAGTTGCTTGACATTAACCAGTTGATCATGTCCCTTAGTGACTGATGATATATGCATATTTGATCACGTGCAGGAGTCATGGGGAAGCATTATAGCCCTGTGCTGAGAACAATTCTTTGGGGTTTGAATAATTCCCTTTTGGAAACATGGGTATTTCATTCATTATCATTTCACAACTTTTATTCTGAAACCTTTTAAGCAGGATGAGCTACTCAACCTGAAAAAAATTCTAACTGGGTCCCACCTGCAAGGTCATGCACTGCTTATCTTGTACCTTCTCCAATTGCTAGATGTCCATTAAATTTGAAATCTTAATTGTTGATATGACGTGGTATGTCATAAGTGTCTGTATATTGTGTTTTTTGTCAATTTAGTTATAAAATAAACAGATTAATCAATGGAATACAGTGTCTGCAAGTTGATGAGTACCTCATATTCCCCTCCATTTTCTTATTGCTATATATATATATATATATATATATATATATATATATATATATATGTCCAACCCATGCTAGCATGGAAAGCGGACGTTAAACGAAGATGATACATACACACATACAACAGACTGCTTTCAGTTTGTCTACCATATCCATTCACAAGGCTTTGGTTGGCCTGAGGCCATAGGGCCATAGTAGAAGACACTTCCTCAAGATGCCATGTAGTGGGACTGAACCTAAAACCATATGGTTGGGAAGCAAGCTTCTTACCACACAGCTACGCCATATATATCGTACAATTTAACACCACTTAAAAGTGTTAGAACATATAATAATGTGAAATTTATCACAAGAGAAACTCTCATATGGTTCAGTAGTGTGTACAAGTACTTCATTGTTTACATCACCAGCAGCAGACAGTTACCACCACTTCTGCTGCCAATTATATATATATATATATCTGTAGGGTGATTGGTATTATGAAGGGTGTCCAGTCGTAAAAACGATGCCAAAACAGAGAGTGAGGCCTGGTGCACTCTTCTGCCTAGAAAACTCCTGTCAAACTGTCCAGCTCATAATAGCATGAAAAATGGACTTCAAATGATGATGATGATGATGATGTATATATCTATCTATATATATATATATATATATATATATATATATATATATATACTTGTAAACATACCATTTTGGCTAACTGAATCAAAGCTTTTTCTTTGGCTGAATTGACTAATGGAATCCAGATGACTTTCTGCAAAATCTCCTCCACTTCACACTTCCAGTATACGAGTGTTTTATATTCTTTGGTACTGACATTTTTCTTTCTCTTCCCAAAATACGGACTTGATTCCTCTGCAACCACAAACAGATAATAAATAAATAAATGTTATGTTGTATTGCAAGATATTTGTTGTGTCATGTTTTGCATGTTATATATGTATGAAGCTATTATTAGATTTTGTTTTCCTTACTACTGTTACAAATTTTACATAGTCAGTGGAGTTTGACATTCCATGGATCCTGCCTCTTCTTACCGATTGGTGTGTGTGTGTGTGTGTGTGTGTGTGTGTGTGTGTGTGTGTGTGTATAGAATCAATAGATGAGATTGAGAGAATCTCAGTATAGAAAACACTTAGTAGCGCTCAAATGATTTGAACTTACACCCTGATATCTTTACAGAGGACCAAGTCAACAGGGTAAAAGTACTTATAAGGGGAATCTGAGTGAGCAGATATGGAGACAATGATTCAAATAAACAGAAAAAGAAATTTATGTGATGGACACACAAGAGGTGTAGCAGAGCAATAGAAAGGTTATCAGAGAAGGTAGTGTTCATATATAGAAGATGCGCAGGATCTATAAAAACTATAGAGACTCAGGAAATTGATTCTTTGAAAAGTTCTGGTGGTTCATTAAAGGTAGTAGATAATTTAGGCTACCTAGGGAATCAAATTAGTAGTGGGAGAGGATGCACAGAGAGTGTGATAGCTAGAATAAGAATAAGATGGAGGAAGTTTAGTGAGTGGTTAGTTCTGTTGTCTATGAAAGGTTTCTTTCTCCAAGTGAAAGGAAGATTTTATGATGCATGTAAATGAACAGCAATTCTACATGGTAGTAAGATGTGGGCTCTGAATGTAGAGGACATGTGAAGGTTAGAGAAGAATGAGGCTAGTATGCTTCATTGGATGTGTAATGTAAGTGTACATGTTCAACAGAGTGCTAGTGTATTGAGAGAAAGATTAAGTATAAGAGAAATTAGTTGCTGTGTGCAAGAGAGAAAACTGCATTAGTTTAGTCATGTGATGCAGATGGAAGCCAACTCTATAAATAAATGCTGATCTCTCAAAGTAGATGGGATAGGTGAAAGTGGGAGACCCAGGAAGACATGGGACGAAGTACTGAAGAACGACCTCACAATGCTAAACCTTTCAGGTAAGATGACAAAGGACCAAGATGCCTGATGCCTTGCTGTACTCAAGAAGACCTGTATGCCACAGCAGAAGTGTTAAGACCAGTCCCCTTGGTAGTGAGGATTGACCTGTAAGAGTCCTACACTGGTGTCATATAAAAGCACTTGTGTAATACCACGTAAAAAGGCCCATGTGATGCCACATAAAAGCACCCATGTGTTATCAAGTAAAAGCACCTGTATAGTGCCATGCAAAAGCACCCATTACACTCTGTAAAGTGGTTGGTGTTAAGGAAGGGCATCCAGCCATAGAAACCATGCCAAATCGGACTGGAGTCTAGGTCAGTTTTTAGGCTTGCCAGCTCCAGCCAAACTGTTCAACCCATGCCAGCATGGACAAACAAAGTTAAATGATGATGATGATGATGATGATGATGATGATGTATAGATGTAAATAGAGAAGGCAGACTAAAAATTTTCAGATGACTAACATTAACAATCAAGTATAAATATATATATATATATATATATAATAAATCAAAAGACATACTAAGTATGTCTACCTGCTTGAAATAACAGTCAAAACTCGTTACTAAATCGCCAAAAGTACACTGGAAATTATTACAGAAATCAAAACGAAGGCAAAATATGTTAAGACAATCGACTTACGTACATGTGGATTTACGCGGACTAGTTTCTGCATTGGCATTAATATGACTTAGCTTCATCAGCAAGCATCAGCATGGAAGTGATCGTTAACCCCTCCATCACGAAATCTGTGCCGCTACTGATTCGTTTCGCGCCGAAATCACAGCAGCCTCACCTGTGTGATACGTTAAAGATCATCACTTGGCTCAAGGTTACATTTAGCAGAGTTCACTCAGACTCAAGCAGCTGTGCTTGGATCACATCATCATCATCATCATTGTTGTTTAATGTCCGCTTTCCATGCTAGCATGGGTTGGATGATTTGACTGAGGACTGGTGGACCAGAAGGCGACGCCAGGCTCCAATCTGATTTGGCAGAGTTTCTACAGCTGGATGCCCTTCCTAACGCCAATCACTCTGAGAGTGTAGTGGGTGCTTTTACGTGCCACAGGCATGAGGGCCAGTCAGGTGGGTACTGGCAACGGCCATGCTCAAAATGGTGTGTTTTACGTGCCACCTGCACAGGAGCCAGTCCATCGGCACTGGCAACGATCTCGCTCGGATGTCTTACTGGCAAAGGCCACGCTTGAAATGGTGTATTATGTGTCACCTGCACCACAGACTGATGATAACTGCTTCTTTCCCCCAGACTTGTTTCAAAGCATTGAAAAATATCATGCATTGACCTTCCTCTTTTGACTAAAATAAATATTGTAGTGTTTTAGTTTTTTGGGGAAGAAGCAGTTGTAAATGAACCATTCCATGTTGAAGTGGAATTTTCTGATATCATATATACAAAAAAAAAAAAGACAATGAAGCAGAGACATTAATATACATAATATACATATATGCACAGACACAGACAGACACAGATACAGATACAGACACAGATACAGATACAGACACACACACACACACACACACACACACACACACACACACACACACACACACACACACACACACACACACACACAACCCAACACACAAACACAGATTCATTTGTCTTCTTACCTCTATCTGGAATGAAATTTTTCAGTGGAGTAGCCAAAGGTGTTTTGGACAGAGCTTTAATTTCATAGATAAAATCACCGATTACTGAATTACTCAATATGACATTGCAATGGGCAGTTCCCATGAAGAATGGCAAGAAAATAACCTCAATACTTCCTTTCCCAGATTCTGGTAGATAAATAGGATGTGTTTGGCAGTGGAAACTTTTCAATTTTTTATTTCGTTTTGCTGTAATAGAAAAACAAAATGAATTTGTACATAATAATGTAAAATTCTATTATTTGTAGTATTTAATTTCTCTGTCTGAAGAATTTCTAATAGGAAATTCCTTACATGTCAATCTAATATGCAAAACTTCGTAATTCCTATCAGCAAATGAAACATGCATAATGGTGAATAAATAATACCAAAATTTCTAATTTCATGTTTTGTTACACAATAACTCTCAAAATAATATTTTTGTAATTCTCAATTTTAACATGTATTTTGGCTAACATTTAGCAGCAACTGAGACTACATATTGGGTTGTATTAATGGAATAAGCAAATGTGCTTCAAGAGGAAACAACTAGGATTCACCCAAACGACCTACATAATTATATTTCATGGAAAAATGCGAGCACGAAAAGAATATTCTTAAGATTATGAATCCGGAAAAGTACAGAACAAGTTATTAGACCTGTAAAAGTATTGGACAAGCTATTGCTTCTAGTTAAGTAAAGAATAAGACACTTTTTGCTTAAAATATTGCAGCAAAGAATACCAGTTCTAATTTATCACTCTTTACAGTTCTCATCTTTTAAATTTATTGTACAAAACTGTTCAGCTAATTTTTAAGTTTGTCTAATTAGTCACTTTTTTCTGTACTTAAGGTAGTAAATTAGCCAAATTCTACTTAAATAAGTATAAGTGCTATTTGTAAGCTATAATAAAATAAGTTTTAATATTTAAATTTTAATTTAAGCTGAAATATTTGAAACAAAAAGTTTCTTATTCTTTACTTTACCAGAAGTAATAGCTTGTCCTATACTTTTACAGGTGTAATAACTTGTCCTGTACTTTTCCAGGTTTATAATCTTAAGAATATTACTTTTCATGCTCGCATTTTTCCATGTAATCCATGATTTTCCATGTAATCCATGTTGTGATTGAATTATTAGATATTACCCATCCACACCGAATTAATGGCAGGGATTTTTACCATGTTGTTGGTTACACCATGGCTCACCAAAAGTTAAACAATAAGACCCCAAAACCATCTGTTTCCAGGCTCACCTTAAGTAACCTAATTTTCCAATATTAGAAGGTCACAGGAATTCATTCAACACAAAAAATGATTCCGGGATGGGGGGACCTCCACCTTATTTTTTCTGAGCCAAAATAGGGGATTTGCAGTATATTAAGAGGTCAGGGTACTTGATTCCATGCAGTATTCCATCATCAGAGACAAGGTATGAATATTTTAGACAGAGAAAATTTACAGTTTACAAGGAATAAAATTCACTGTGAATTATTCTAAATGGCTTGAGGTATTCGTTCTGCCTTGGTTTTGTATAGTATATATATACATACATACATACATACATACATACATACATACATACATACATATATATTTATATATATATATATATATATATATATATATATATAAATATATATATATATATATAAATATATATATATATATATATATATATATATATATATATATTTATATATATATATATATATATATATATATATATATATATATATATATATATATATATATATATATATAAATAAATATATATATATATATATATATATATATAAATATATATATATATATATATATATATATATATATATATATCATCATCATCATCATCATCGTTTAAAGTCCGCTTTCCATGCTAGCATGGGTTGGACGATATGACTGAGGACTGGTGAAACCGGATGGCAACACCAGGCTCCAATCTAATTTGGCAGAGTTTCTACAGCTGGATGCCCTTCCTAATGCCAACCACTCCGAGAGTGTAGTGGGTGCTTTTACGTGTCACCCGCACAAAGGCCAGTCAGGCGGTACTGGCAACGGCCACGCTTGAAATGGTGTCTTTTATGTGCCACCTGCACAAGAGCCAGTCCAGGGGCACTGGCAACGATCTCGCTCGAAAATCCTACGAAGGCCAGTAAGGCGGTACTGGCAACGGCCACGCTTAAAATGGTGCATCTTATGTGCCACCCACACAAGAGCCAGTCCAGGGGCACTGGCAACGATCTCACTTGGCTTGCCAGGTCTTCTCATGCACAGCACATTTCCAAAGGTCTCGGTCAGTAGTCATCATATATATATATATATATATATATTTTTTATTCACCCCAGACTACTTAATATATATATATAATTATGTGGAGAATGAAGAAGTGAACACAGGAGGAGTGGGGTCAATTGGGCTAGTTAGCCATTGATTTAATTATTAACACAACTTCAACTAAAATGTAAGACTAACTTTACCTAATTCTATTCTTATACCACTATATGCATTACTATATCCACTAACTGTTTCTCCTGCATCTCTCACACCATGAACTTTAACATACTTCTCAACATTCTGAAGAGATCTGTCAAACCATTTGGCACATCGAAAGGTTCGTAAATGACTCATTATATAATCTCCACATAATTAAATCAATGGCTAACTGGCCCAATTGATTTGCTTCTTCTTGTGTTTGTTTCTCCATTCTCCACATAATTATAATTATAAACTGCGGTTTAAGCAATAAATTACCTGCCTCTGGATACCTTCTAACAAAGACGGTACCCACGCAATTAATTTCCAGTAGTGCCTTCGGATTTAACTATCCCCTGGTTGCTTAGATACTTCAGACTACCCCTGAAATATTGAAGCAATCCTATCATTTACCTATATATATATTCTATGAGGATATTTAAACCTCTTACAGGGATAGTTTTATCCAAGGTACCCTGGTTTAATATGTTATATTTTGAAGAGATATTTCTTCAATAAATATATTATAAAACATCAAATATTATTGATAAGTTTGAAAATGGAGAGATTCATTTATTAATTATTTGACCTTGCCTGCAATTTTTTCATTTTGGTCCCAATTTAAATTGCAAAGCATATATAATAAGTTTTCATTTTGAGTAGTCTGGGTGGAAGATCTTTGGGGGAAAACTGGACTTGCCCTGAAGATCTTCACCCCAGACTACTCAAAGTGCAAACTTATATTATTATGTACGTCTTGTGATTTAAATTGGGTGCAGGGTGAGACAATTGTGGGCAATGTTAAATGGTTAGTAAATTAATTTATATCCATTGAATCTCTCTATTTTCAATCTTATTAATTATATATATATATTTCCCCACTTGAGAAATAGCTATTTTAATTAAGGCGGTACTCCAACTTGGCCTCAATCAAATGACTGAAAGAAGTAAAAGAATAAAAGAAGTAAAAGAATAAAAGAATAAAGAATATATATATATATATATATATATATATATATATATATATATATATATATATATACACTGGCCTTCGTGGGATTTTCGATCAAGATCGTTGCCAGTGCCCCTGGACTGGCTCTTGTGTGGGTGACACATGAGATGCACCATTTTGAGCGTGACCGTTGCCAGGGCCACCTGGCTGGCCTTCGTGGGATTTTCGAGTGAGATCGTTGCCAGTGCCCCTGGACTGGCCCTTGTGCGGATGACACATGAAATTTTTCGAGCGAGATCATTGCCAGTGCCCCTGGACTGGCTCATGTGCGGGCGACACATGAAATTTTTCGAGTGAGATCGTTGCCAGTGCCCCTGGACTGGCTCTTGTGCAAGTGACACATGAAATTTTTCGAGCGAGACTGTTGCCAGTGCCCTGAACTGGCTCTTGTGCGGGGCTGTCGTAGGATACTCGAGCGAGATCGTTGCCGGCCCCCCCCCCCCCCCGGACTGGCTCATGTGTGGGTGACACATGAAATTTTTCGTGCGAGATCGTTGCCAATGCCCCTGGACTGGCTCATGTGCAGGCGACACATGAAATGCACCAATTTGGGTGTGGCCGTTGCCAGTGACGTCTGGCTGGCTTTCGTGGGATTTTCGATCAAGATCGTTGCCAGTGCCCCTGGACTGGCTCTTGTGAGGGTGACACATGAAATGCACCATTTTGAGTGTGACCGTTGCCAGGGCCGCCTGGCTGGCCTTCGTGGGATTTTCGAGCGAGATCGTTGCCAGTACCCCTGGACTGGCTCTTGTGTGGGTGGCACATAAATTGCACCATTTTGAGCGTGGCCGTTGCCAGTACCGCCTGACTGACCTTCGTGCGGGTGACACGTAAAAGCACCCACTACACTCTCTGAGTGGTTGGCGTTAGGAAGGGCATCCAGCTGTAGAAACTCTGCCAAATCAGATTGGAGCCTGGTGTAGCCATCTAGTTTCACCAGTACTCAGTCAAATCGTCCAACCCATGCTAGCATGGAAAGCGGACGTTAAATGAAGATGATGATGATGATATATATATATATATATATGTATATATATATATATATATACAGTGTGGGTGGGAAGTAACTAGGCATTGGAAATTGCTTATAGAACTTTTAGTATCACTGAAGTCATGACGAAAACATTTTTTAAACAGACAACACTAATGGGGATTTCTTATTTTCTTATTATCTTATTTCCCAGATACCTGGTTGCTTGACTGTTCAGGAGTGAGCTAAGGTAGCAGCACACTATGAAGTATGAAATTCCATTGTTTCAATTCAGAGATGGTAGCATGCATGGAAAGGTAAGCATGTAACACTATGTCTGGAGACAATAAAAAGTTGTCATGCAAAGCTGATGACCCAGAGGCTCTATGAACGATGCAAGAAGTGGTTGTCCAAACACATTCTGATCAGTGGATAATGTGGCAACAGTGCAGGAGGTGTTTAATTGCCTCCCACAAGAATCAACATGTCAAGCAGCACATGAAAGTGGACTAACAAGACACGTAATATGTAAAGTGTTGCATAAAGAATTGAATTTTTGTCCTTGGAAACCTCATTACATGCAGGAGCTAAAACTTGACAACTGTAACTGCAGAATGGAATATGGGAAGTTAATGCTAGGCTTGTATGAAGATTGGCCTGAATTGCTTGAAAACATCCTCTGGAGTGATGAGGCTGGGATGTTGCAGCACCGATCACACACTGGAGAACTTGGAACACAGATTCAGGACGTTCTCAATGATATCCCAGACAACGTCCTTCAAAAAAGTTGTTCATTCCAACCCTGGCCATTTGAAGAAATTGGTTGACGCCACCAGTGCTTACATTAAAATATGAAGATTTACTTTCATTTTCGCATGTAATGCAGAACATGCATCATTTGTTTCAATAAATTTATAAAAGGAATATAGATTGTATTACCAATTTTTATATATATATACATCATGATATGTGATTATAAGACCCAAGGGTTTAAGAGTAGGAAGATTTGTAAGCTTCAACCAGTCTGTGGTAGGTATAAAACATTCAGGAACAAAAATTATTTATTGGCAATTTGTTAGGCTTTTCCCATATCAAAGTTCAATTAACTGAAAAACATTTTTTAATAGTTCATGGTTAGCTACTTGAGTTGTTATGAATGCAAATCAAAATCCAAATTGAGGGAGTGGAGCAGGTAAACTTCAGGCAACTTACATTTTCTCACTAGCAGATCCTCTCATGTAATAATTACTCAACAGGAGATACTCAGCAAGCTACTGATATCTTAGTTAAATGTAGTTTATAGTGTTGTTAAGGAATCACAATTTAACTGGCCGAAGATATAATTTGTTGTCCATGCTGGCATGGGTGGGATGGTTTGACCAGAGCTGGTAAGGCTATGGGCTGCACTGGGCTCCATTGTCTGTATTGGCATGGTTTCTATGGCTGGATGCCCTTCATAATGCCAACCACTCCACAGAGTGTATTGAGTGCTTTTTTGTGACACCAGTGCCAGCACTTTTCACATAGCACTAATAATATATGCATATAAATAAACATACAAAATATGAAAGAAAAAGTGATATGGTCCTTACCAGGATTATTGAGATCTTGAGAATTTGTTGTCAGAAGTATTGGTTTCCCTAAGTAGATACCTTTTATAGATGCTGACTCTACATTTTCCTCAGTCATTGATATGCAGAATTCCCCGCCAACAGGGAAAGGGTTTTGTAATTCCAGCAATATTGTTTGGGTTTCATAACAATGAGAATCCACTGAGATAACATTCTGTAGAGAAGACAAAACTTTGAGCTATAGAAGATTAGAATCAAAACCCCACCCATCGAGAATAAATGCTTATTTGCATTGTGAACAGTAAGATTTGAAATGGATGATTTGCACATTTATAAGGTCCTAGATACAAAATCCTCACCAAGAACTGCTATTAAGTTAAGTACCTCACACACACACACACACACACACTCTCTCTCTAAGGCGGCGAGCTGGCAGAAACGTTAGCAAATCGGGCGAAATGCTAAGCTGTATTTCATCTGCCGTTACGTTCTGAGTTCAAATTCCGCCGAGGTCGACTTTACCTTTCATCCCTTCGGGGTCGATAAATCAAGTACCAGTTAAGCACTGGGTCGATGTAATCGACTTAATCCCTTTGTCTGTCCTTGTTTGTCCCCTCTATGTTTAGCCCCTTGTGGGCAATAAAGAAATAACACACACTCTCTCTCTCTCTCTCTCTCGCTCTCTCTCTCTCTCCCTCTCTCTTTACCACTCTAAAAAAAAAAAGTAAAATAGAAAAAGATTCTTATAAGATAAACCTCTTATGAGATTAAATACGGGGTGGGGCAGAGAAGACGGACGTTTTTGCAAAATTCACAAAATCATTAATTTTAGTTGCAAACAAATTTTATTGACATCAATGTGTTTGTATTCATCATCACTATTGTTTAATGTCTGCTTTCCATGCTGGCATGGGTTAGACAGTTTGACTGAGAAAAGGCAAGCTGAGAGGCTGCACCAGGCTCCAGTTTGGCAAAGTTTCTACAGCTGAATGCCCTTCCTCATGCCAACCACTCTAAGAGTGTACTGGGTGCTTTTACATACCATCAGCACAAGAGCCAGTCAAGTGGCATTGGCATTGGCCATGCTCAAATGGTGCTTTTTACATGCCACCAGCACAGGTGCTAGTCAGGCGGCACTGGCGTCAGCTATGACTATGATTTTACTCAGTTCAACAGATCTTCACAAGCACAACATATTGCCCAACGATTGAAGGGTGCTTTTAAATGGGCCAGTTATGTGACTGAGAGAGAGAAAGAGAGAGCATCTGTGCAGAGGAAAATGTAATATGTTATTTATTTTACAAATGTCATTGGTAAGCATCTGATATTAAATTCTACTTCGGCATCAAGGCTTCAAAGGTTTTATTCATAAGGATTTTTTTTTATCAGATTCATCAGTGGGTAATTTTAAATTTGAATCTAGATAATGGGTGCCCCACACATGACATCAAGGCTCTCTTGTTTAATTCATCACTTATGATGTTTATGTAAAAGAAGAAATCAAACTTCTTACCTGTGGGCTTACTTGAGTTGTGAAAGAAACCAGAGAGAAGACAAGATGAGTTCCAAGTTCTGATCCTTGGCGGCGCCCAGTAAGAACAAGGGTTGCTGTTTTGGAGTCAACAAATGTATTATTATAGGTAACTGGCAAATGAACCGTTTGTTTGGCTGGGATTGCAATAGTTTTCCCTTTGGAGATGCTGAAGCGTGAAGCACTTTCACCAAATATTGAAACTGAATAGTTTAGCAGCTTTACACTTGGATTAGTAAGTTTAATCTATGAAACAGATGAGAAAAAAGGAAAATATATGCATTCATATAAACATGTATATATGAACACACAAATATACATAGGCAGGCGCACGCACACACACACACACACAAATACACACATGTGTATGTGTGTGTGTATATATATATATATATATATATTTATATAATCGTCAGATCGTAAGTAGAACAATAATTAGATATATATATATATCTCAACCAACAATAAATACCAAATGAATTAATATGAAATACTTATTTTATAATTCATTTGGTATTTATTGTCAGCTGAGATATATATATCTAATTATTGTTCTACTTACGATCTGACGATTAGCTATATTTTTGTATATATTTATATATATATATATATATATATATATATATATATATACATCTTCTCAACTTATGACCTAATAAATGAATAAACAAAAAATTCATTTTAGGACGTTAACTATGCCAGCTGCATGTACAATAACTATAACAGCATCTCGCAATGCAGGTCATCCTCAGATACAGGCATCCGCTGCTTGCCACTGTGTCTCACTTAGTCACTTTCAAGCATCAGTTGCGTTTAAATGAAGATAGTGTTGAAAAATATAAATCCAACATATGACTAGATTGACTTATGACCTGTCATTTGGAATGGAACTTGGCCGTAAGTTGAGGAGAAGGTGTTTGTGGATGGGGACAGTTGTGTAAAGAAGTGCTGATCTCTTGGTAGACCCAAGAAGACATTGGGCGAGGTGAAGCATGATCTTCGAATCTTGTACCTAATGGAGGTGATGACAAAAGTAACCGAGACCTTTGACGATATGCTGTGCTTCAGAAGACTCATCAAGCGAAGCGAAATTATTGTCATGGTCATTGCCAGTGTCATGTGAATGGCACCTGTAAAATCATAACTGTGGTTATTGCCAGCAGCATGATCTTTGAATGTCAGGCCTCACGGGAGCGATGACAAGTAACCAGGACCTTTGGTGATATGCTGTGCTTCAGAAGACTCATCAAGCTGAGTGAAATCATAGTCACGGCCATTGCCAGTGTCATGTAAATGGTATCCATGAAATCGTAGTTGTAGCCATTGATGGTGTCATGTAAATGGCGCATAACAAAATTCCTGGATTGACCATTTGGACTAGTGGCAACAGATCAGATAACAATCAAGAATAATTTGATGACGAGAGAGTCAGATTCCATTAATTAAAGATTGCATCTGTGATAAATTGGGCTTGCATCTTAACTCAAAATATATATTATATATTATGGGTGCAGACGTAGCTGTGTGGTAAGAAACTTGCTTCCCAACTACATGGTATCAGGTTCAAGCCCACTGTGTAGCATCCTGGGCAAGTGTCGACCGTAGCTTCAGGCCAACCGAAGCCTTCTGAGTATATTTGTTAGATGGAAACTAAAGAAGCCCATCATATATGTGTGTGTTTGTGTATGTGTGTGTATATATAACTATGAGTGTGTAGCTTTGTGTCTTGTATGTTTAAGTCCCCATAACTTAGCAGTTCAGCAAAAGAGACTAATGGAATAAGTTCTAGGCTTTAGAAATAACTCGTGGTGCAAATTTGTTCAACTAAAACCCTTCAAAACAATGCTGCAGCATGGTTACAGTCAGTTGACTGAAACATGTAAAAGAATATGTGTGTATGTGTGTGTGTATATATACATCTGTATATATATAGGCGTAGGAGTGGCTGTGTGGTAAGTAGCTTGCTTACTAACCACACTAACCACATGGTCCCAGGTTCAGTCCCACTGCGTAGCATCTTGGGCAAGTGTCTTCTACTATAGCCTCGGGCCGACCAAAGCCTTGTGAGTGGATTTGGTAGACGGAAACTGAAAGAAGCCCGTTGTATATATGTGTATATATATATATGTATGTGTGCGTATGTTTGTGTGTCTGTGTTTTTCCCCCCAACATCGCTTGACAACCGATGCTGGTGTGTTTATGTCCCCGTAACTTAGCGGTTCGGCAAAAGAGACCGATAGAATAAGTACTAGGCTTCTAAAGAATAAGTCCTGGGGTCGATTTGCTCGACTAAAGGCGGTGCTCCAGCATGGCCACAGTCAAAAGACTGAAACAAGTAAAAGAGTAAAAGAGTATATATATATATATGTATATGTATGTATATATATATATATATATATATATATATATACATATATATATATATATATATATATACATATATATATATATATATATATATATATATTGATGCGACGACCGAAAATACAATTAGCATTATATCCCTATTTCCCGGGCTGGGTTTTGAACCCGTACTCTGGTCAGTTGGGGAGAATGGTATTTCCTTTGTCTTGTCGACAACCACAGCTATTTTTAGCGTAGCTGCCCCTTTCCGGTCAGCGAAAGTTAAAAATCGGCAGGATAGGAATGTACTGACCGATCCATCTTGGCAGGGGGTAAAGTAGCACAATGAGCTATGGTATTTGGGATGAATAGGAGAATGAGAATTGGCGACAAAAGCAGTTAGCAGAGAATTTTGGGCAGCCGAGCTCTGGGAGCCAGCAGGATCGGTTGTGTTGAGTGGTAGCAGTCATCCGAAGCAGTTGGGGGACAGAAGTTTGCCCGTGGAGATGAAGCAGTTGTACAGAGATGAAGAAAGAAGAATTATAAGTCTGACAGAGAAAGTTATGGTCAGCAGAAACGCATAGAGTCCCAGAGAGAGAGAGAGGGACAGAGAGATGAAGCAGTTGTACAGAGATGAAGAAAGAAGAATTATAAGTCTGACAGAGAAAGTTATGGTCAGCAGAAACGCATAGAGTCCCAGAGAGACGGAATTGTAGTGGCAGACTGCCTTGGTCAGTGGAAGTAGCAGACCTGAAGGAAACAAACTTCGTTGTGGTAAATACTTTTATATTATTTTAGAGAAAAAGAACTCTGAGTTGTTAACTGTGTTGTTAAATGCTTCTAAAAGAAAGGAAAAGAAAAGAAATACAAAAGAAAGAAGCAGAAGAACTTTGTTGTCAAATGAAACTTGAGACACAAACTTTGCGATGTAAAAATTATTGAAAAGCTTGTAATTGTTTGGAAACTTTGTCAACGTTATTGAACTGTTATGCCATGTATTGGAATTGTTATTATGTAATGCTCTATTGTAATGTTTTGAAATGTATTCTGTGATGTTATGTATGTAAAAAGAAAAGGTTACCCAACGCATGGTCTTCGTGTTGTTTCTTCCTCCCCGTCCTATTTGCCTGTGTTGTTCTTCGTTACGTGCTCCAGCCGGGGCTTTATTATCGCGGTCAGGTGACCGACAGACGAATTTGCTGGCTCACTGAGTGTTGAACGTTCGCGCGTGCGCGAGTCCCCTCTTCGGTGTTAAGGAAGTGCTTCGCGTGCGGGCGTTCGTAACAATATATATATATATATATATATACTTCATCATTTACCGTTCAAAAAAATGTTCTAATATAATCTTCATAAATGATCAAAGGAATGGGGTAATAAATGATTTTAGTAAAGCTTACCAATTTAGTGATTGATTCATGTAGCTTTCCTTTAAATTCCAATGTAGATTTGGGGCAGTATTGTGGTAGAATGTGGAAGAGAAAAGAACAAAAGAGTATCATGTTGATCGGGTTGGGGTTTGCTATGTCCACCGCCTGTGAAGAGAGTGAGAACAATAAAAACACTTATGACAACATATCTATACATACACACATACATTCATACATATATATATATATATATATATATATATACATGTCATGTGATGCAGATGGAAGCCGACAGTTCCATAAAGAAGAGCTGATCTCTCAATGTGGAAGTGGGAGACTCAAGAAGACAAGGGACAAAGTCCTGAAGATGACCTCAGGATGCTGAACCTTTCTGGTGAGATAACAAAGGACCGAGATACCTGGTCACTCGCCATACTCAAGAAGATCCGCACTCTGCAGCAGGAGTGTTAAGATCGATCCTTTTGGTGGCATGAAGCACTTGTATCGGTGCCACATAAAAGCACTCATGCAGCACCATGTAAAAACACCTGTGATTACCACATAGAAGCATCCAACACATTTTGTAATGTGGTTGGTGTTAGGAAGGGCATCCAGCTGTAGAAACCATGCTAAATTTGACTGGGGTCTGGTGCAGCTCCCCAGCTTACCAGCTAGCGTCAAACTGTCCAACCCATGCCAGCAGGGACAACAGATGTTAAATGATGATGATGATGATGATTATGATGATGATATATATCTATGTTGTATGGAAACATGTAGTGATTATCAAATAACTGTCAAACTGTACTTCTTGTTGACTCTATCTTATTCAATTATATATATATATATATATATATATATATATATATATATATATATATATATATATATATATATATATAACCTAGGAAATTTGCAATGGCTCCATAACTACCATCTTGGCTATAACCTTGAAGCCCTAGTAATCCGTTACCTAGCATAGCTAATCGTTTAGATCACTTGTGAACTGAACCCCCATACTTTGTGTGTGTATATACACTCATGCACACATAAACATATATATGTATATATATATAATAAACTAACTTTGGAAAAGCTGAATGTGTTGGTATTTTACAGACAAGAAAGTAAATTTCACCCACAGTACAACTGTGAAAGCAGTAAAGAAAATTTGGGTATTTACCTTAGAAGACACGTAAAAGTTGCCAACAGGTGGCAATGAGGTACCCCTCAGAGACTAGCTGAGTGCTCTAAACCATTAATCTAAACATCCCCCAACAACAATTAGCATCATTTTTTTTTCTATCTTCCAAGGGTAAATACCCAATCCTTCACTGCTGGTTTCACAGTGATATTGCATTTGAAATTTACTCTCTTGTTTGTAATATATATATATATATATATATATATATATATATATATTGTTTATTTATGTGCCCTTTTAAAGCCTATCCAGGCTCATGGGCCCAGTTTCCTGGTTTCTATGGCATATGTGTTCCCCCAGCTGGACGGTACACCAGTCCGTCACAGCATTACTCAAGAAACAGGAAGAAAGAGTGACAGAAAGTTGGGGCGGAGCCTTGTGGAGCTTTTTAGGTGTTTTCGCTCAATAAACACACACAACGCCCGGCCTGGGAATCAAAACCGCATTCCTCGAACTGTGAGTCCGCTGCCCTAACCATATATATGAAATAACGAAGGCAGCTATATGCAATATAAAACCAAAATGGAAAAACTCAGTTGTTGTTAATTGTGACTGATGGTGCAGAGTAGCACGTACATTGTTAGAAATAGGAGTTAAAACCTCTTAGAGCTGCAATATATATCATTCTGCATATCATACTCAATGCATGTATACTGTTGAAAACCTGGACACTGGTGTTTGTCTTGATAAAGCATCTCATATCGATGTGTAGTGTTAGAATAGACAGAAATATATCAGTATTGGAAGAAAAGTGTCTAGCGTGGGTGGTGGAATTGCATTCCTGATTTCTTTGCAGCATCATCAGTAGCAATCATCTATTAATAACTGTGTGCTAAGACAAATTTGACCACTACTGATATAGAAAAAGAGTGATTAACAAATCACTGGTGTTGCAATTAGCCAGCAAGCTAAATAAAAATTCTTTATTAGTTATGGAAGCAATATTAGTTCAAAACAGCAATCCGTATATCATATTTAAGTCAGATTTGCTGTTGATAGCCAAGAAACTTTGGTATTCATCTAGAGAAAGTATCTTGTGTAAGTGTATGGTGTTAAAAAATCACTGAAATGTATCAGAAGCAGGGGACCATGTATTTCTCCAGTGTCTCAGTTTTGGCAAGGTTTCTATAGCTGGATGTCTTTTCTAACGCCAGTTACTTTATAGAATGTGGCAGATGCAATTTTTGTGGAACCAGCACATGCAAAGTTGCCATGTAACTCACAAGACTACAGAATTCCCCAGCATAGAGGGAGGTAACTTTATGCTAGGTATAATAAGAAAAAAAAGGACTAGATTTGTTGATGTAGAGATGATACATGGTTACCCCACATTATATAAGGGTGGTTGGGGATAGTTGGGGGTGGAGCTAGAAACTGAGATAAAGATGGTAGTGATGAGGTGTTAGAATGTAACCTCAAAGTACAATAAGGTGAATAGAAGAGAGTATGGGATGAAGAAGGGTAGTTGGGTAAAGATTGTAAGAGTGTGGGGACGGTTGAATGTAGAACAAGGATGAAGGACTGGTCCGTGGTAAATATGAGTTGAGGGAAAATAGAAATGATGGATGCATACCATTCAAAATAACTCAGAGGAGAAGTAGTGATGACTAGCAATTAGAAAGAGTGAACAGGAGTAAAACAATAATAATAATAATAATAATAATAATAATAATAATAATATTTTCCTACGTAAAATACTGTCTATGTGATCTCAAATTTTAAAACATTCTCTAGAACAACACTGTACAAATTCAAATATATGGTACCCTAGGCATAACACCTACATGAACTTCTAACTTGTCTCTTGAGGTCTCTGGGTGAGACTTGGATCCAACTTGTACAAATGCAAAGCAAAAGTCAAACATAAAATAATAATAATAATAATAATAATAAGACAGTGGTTAGAGGAAAAATGAGAGATAAGGGAAATGACAAGTGGAATGGGTGGGTAGAAGATTGCAAGAGTGGGGGGGGGGTGAGAGATGTATGAGGTAGTATAAAAAGGTTCATGGACTAGTAATGTTTCAGGCTTAAAAATATAGGAATTGTGGTCTATTTGTTCAATTAAAGGTGTTCAAGGTAGTACTCTAGCATGGCCACAGTCCAACAATTAATACAAACAAAAGGAAATAAAAAAGAGCAAAAGATAAATTGGTTTACATTCTACCTGAATATTGTACTCAATTCCAAGAGAACGTAGAGCACAGACTATCTTCAATGCATTGTGGAAATATTGTTCTCTTTGAGTTGGAGTTGTGTATACTTTACCAATATGGCTAGAGATCTGCGAAGAAGATAAAGAAGAAGCTCATTAAAAATACAAAAAAAATACTGATTAACAACAGAATAGTTTCAAGATGAAAAGATTGTTGTTTTGCAATGCAAATAGTTTCTGGACACAAAATATTGCTGTATGAAATTTAAGCAGGTGTCATGAAATAATAAGGCACTAAAAGAGAGTGACTCTCCCCAGAAACAATAAAATATGCTTCAACACACGAATTCACATAAAGAATCTTGCAAACCAAATACAAAAACGAAATTATATATATATGTGTGTGTGTTTGTGTGTGCGTGTGTGTGTGTATACATATATATGTGTGTGTGTTTGTGTGTGTGTGTGTGTGTTTGTGTGTGTGTTTGTGTGTGTGCGTATGCATACATATATATATATGTGTGTGTGTGTGTGGGTGTGTGTATACATATATAAGGCGGTGAGCTGGCAGAAACGTTAGCGGTATTTCGTCTGTCGCTACGTTCTTAGTTCAAATTCCGCCGAGGTCGACTTTGCCTTTCATCCTCTCGGGGTCGATTAATAAGTACCAGTTATGCACTGGGGTCGATATAATCGACTTAATCCCTTTGTCTGTCCTTGTTTGTCCCCTCTGTGTGTAGCCCCTTGTGGGCAATAAAGAAATATATATGTATGTATGTATGTATATATATGTAAATATATCTTGGCTTGGCTTTGCTGACAAAGATTATAAAGGTTGTTGTCCATATCGTCTGCATGCTCATTCATGGTTGATAAGGCTGATGACGGATTGACATATCTGATTGCAATGATGACAGAGGTATGATTGTCCAGGATCTGATGATGCAGCTGCATTATTTTTTTTGCCTCTTCCCCTAACTGCTTGCATAACAGAAGTCTGCACATTCGGGGCTGACTTGGAGTTACAAAATAACAAAAATAAAATCAGGACTGCACATATTAGGGAAAGACTACAGTCAGTTGAATTGCATTTCTACTTCAGCAAATGTTGGGCAATTATGTTATCAACTCTAGCAAAAAGCTGTAGAATCAATGAATAGCAGATAAAATCACATTACAAGAGAATGATAGCTCTGATAGGGTTAGAACTCACTTCAAAATATGGTGTCAGGTGACTGCCTGAATAATTTATTTTGATTAACATTTTTCTCTCTGGTTATTTATTCCTTATTGTAGATATGTTTTGCTTGAATTTTGGGTGAGAGTTGTCCTAGACCCACATTAGAGGGCTTGTTGTTGCTGTCGTTGCAATAAATGTGGCTGTTACCTTAATCAAATTGTTTACTTGTTAGAAGCTCCTTAATTTTGACTAACAACTACCATGGTCTTTGAAGTGATGAAAGTGGTGAAAGATTTAGCTTACATTTCATAAAATATAAGAGAAACAGCAAAAAATAAAATAAGATAAAATAAAATAAAATATTATGGAGATGTACTTGCATAGCAAGTGACATGATCTGAGATCATGTGCTGAAACAAAAACAGTTGCAGTGTGGAAGGTGTTTATAAGCCAGTTAAAACACACAAAAACCATTAGATTCTCTTCAACATTTGAATTTAATTTGCCAAAATATTTTTGTTGATTTGAGACTGTGACCTGTTCACTGACAAAATTCCATGCTGCATCGGGATTTTGTCAGTGAACAGGTCGTGGTCTCAATGCGACGAAAATACTTCAACAAATTAAATTTAAATGTTGAAGTGAATCTAACAGTTTTTATGTGTTTTTAAATGGCTTATAAATACCTTCCATGCTGCAACTGCTAAAATAAAATACTTTACCATAAAAGGCAAGTAGGTTCCAATCAGACAGGCTAAGACTAGACCATCTTTCAAATCTAAGTCAAAGTTCACAATCCAACGGGCTGCAGGTACAACAGCTACGAAAATAGAAAAAGAAATACATACATACATATGTATACACACACACCCATATCAGCATAGAAAACAAATTTTAAATGATGACGATGATGATGATTATAGGGTAAAGGGAAAAGACACTCTTCAGTCATGAATGATCATGGAATTGCACCTAGACAGTTCCCCTCCAACGGACAAGTATGGGCAAATTTGTTTATAGAAGACCAGCTGTGGTGATAAACATTACTTCTCAGTATAGTTACTACTTTCATCACTTATAGAGATTTTCTAACTACCTACTTTGTTTGTTATAAAATATTTACTTTTGAAGGATACCAGCGACAGCAATAGTAATTTCAGACATAAAACAATTAAAGTAACTTAGCTTTATCTTTTTATCTTTTAGAACCTTTGCACCACTCTGTGTATGTAGTTGACTAAAAGGATTTCAGTTTGGTGGGTCTCAAATGGAGTCTATATGGCCTTTGGTGATCCATATAAGATTTTGTTGTTAAAATTTATGTGCAATAAACTGGTTATACTTCAACACACAAAATATTTTAACAAATTTTTTTATACAATTCCTAATAATATTTAATTATAAAAATACTAGCAGAGATACCCGGCATTGCTCGGGATTAAAATGGCATAGTTTGTATATAATATATTACAGTTATATTGAAACAGGTGATGTGGGAAAGTGTAGCATTGACAACAAAACATTTGTGGAGTAAATGATGAGCTAATTCGACTAAGCAACATGCAATGCATCCATTTGGAGTATTTCAGGCCCTAACCTGTAGGGGTTATGTGATTTTTGAACGCACCGAAAAGCTGTCAGTGGATATACTCTCTTTTGCAGCAGTTGGTGCTGTGTCTAACATGACCCATCATCTGAAATGTTGACACTTCCTTCGGGTTTGTTGTCCTATATCACTCATAAAGCAAATTTGGAGGAACTGTGGTTGTTCATATGAGGGTAACAGGGAACCAATGGGATGATAGACTTGCCCTTGAACTTTGGTGTCGGCATAAATTCATGTTTATCTGTCTTCTTAGATGCAACAAACGATGTCATTTGCAGAGTTGTATTATCTGACATTCTTCAGAAAATCCTTCTCTGGATGGAAATGCCTTCTAGAAGATCCATAAAAGGTTGAGAAGGAACTGGTAGGGCTGGCAATGTTACCTGACCGCCCGAGCAGCACATACCATTTGTTTCATTTGAAAATGTTAAAACTCTACAGAAAAGACAATTTGTGTTTAGCACACGAATTTGGACAGAGTTATTATTTTTATAAGAATGGGATGGATCACATCTGAAAACAGCTTCAGGAGTTGTGAAGAGCAAATTAGTACATAGTCTGTTTCTGAATTATTCTATTGAACCTCTGTCTAATCATTAAAACATTGATTTAATGATCCAGCATTAAGTGCTGCAACATGCATTTGCTGATCTTGAGAAAATCTCATCTAGCTTCTCTCTTCAGTTTTCTACCATCCTCCTTGCTTTATATTTGTTTCTAGAGAGACTACGTTGTTTCGTTGGTGGCGTATTTATTTTCAATATTGTGAAAAACAATTATGAACATAGAAAGAAATTATACATTAATCCCTATTTTTGTAAGCAGTTGTATTCATAAAAAATTATTTGAAGAGAGCAGAAATTGAAAGAAGAGAAAGTGAAAAGAACAGAGAAAGAAAGTGAAAGATGTATGTACGTCTATATGAAATGGACATGTGTGTGTGTGTGTGTGAGTGCATACATGCATGCATGGGTGTGTGTGAGAGAGAGAAAGAGGGTGAGGAAGAGAGATAGAGTGAGTGAGTGAAGGTGTGTGTTGTGATGATTGATGTCTTTTAAGTTACACACACATATAGAAAATGCGACGTCATTGTATAAAATGTTTACGATAGTTGATTTATGGAAAAGATTATAATGTTAAATTTTTGAAATGCAAATATGTGAATGGAAATTAAGTTTAATTTGTAGCTGAAATAGTACTGAATCTTTTGATACCCCATACATCAAAATCTGTAACTCAGTTTTGGAATGCATAAGGAATATATATATATATATATATATATATATAGAACAGATTTCTTTCAAACTGAAAGTATTATCTCACATTACAATACAGACGTAATATTGAAATAGTGTAAGAGATAAGAAATTGCTCTGGGCTTGCATTAGACAAGAAGTTTGAAAATTTTTTGGGCCCATGACACTGCACGGACCTTGACTTTTGTATTTGACGCTTGTTGCTTTAAGTATTTATTTTTTGATTTTATGTATGTATGTATGAGCCAATGAGGGAGATCTCTATATGGTAGCTAGACTTGCTAGAAAGAGCAGCCAAATCTCCCTCAAAACATCCTACTGTCTTAATCCAACAATTCTACCTATTATGTTGTTTGAATGAGAAACTGTAACTAAAGATTAAGATTATTAACCCCAAAATTTTACATGTTTTAATAGCAATCAATTTTTTCTCTTTTTTGCTTAATTAAAATGGTTGCCTTTTCCTCGTAGTTCTTCATGTGACAGCTGTAAAGGTGAAGAGGGTTAACTTGGATGTTGTTAAGTAGTGGAGATGTTTGGTGATTGTATGTGGTGGTTACTTTTGACTGTTTCTTCTCAATAAAGATAATTGATTGATAACGAATCTTAACACAATATATATACAACTTCAAGTGGAATCAGACAGCATAAGAGAGACAGAGATGGGAAAGAAGAGAGACAGCATAGTGACGGTTTTAGCTGACTGTCATCCTGTACTCCCCTTGTTACTAGCAACATGGTATGTGCCAGTTGTCTGAGCAAACTTGTTGCTTTTAATTGCAGAACAAACAGGACAAAAAGATTACCAAAATAGCGATTCTCACTTTGAAACTAGCAATTTTGAAAATCTTTTTAGACTATGGAATTCCCTGCTCTCTCATGCATCCATGTTTAAAATTTCAGCATGATTGGATGAACAATACTCGAGTTACAAGCACACAAACAAACAGACAGAATGGGATTTATATATTAAGATTTAAAATTTCAGCGCGATTGGATGAACAATACTTGAGTTATAAGCGCACAAACAGACAGACAGACGGACACAACGGGATTTATATATTAAGATAATAAAAGTCTTTAAACATCAAATGGCTATGATGGTCCATCCAAGTAAAATTGGAATCAATGGGGTCCATAGGTAAAAATTGGTTGAGAACCACTGAACTTATTTTCTTTTCCCCCTAACCCTATTCCCCAGAGGGGATGGATCATGTTGACCTGCTTCTCCCCAACACTAACTTTGGATTGGAATTTGGTATAAACTTGGAATTTCAAATAATGATTGGCCAAAGCAAGTACCTTTAGTTTTTGTATTGAATTAGCTGCCATGGTATCACAGATCCTGCTGACGTCAGCATTTCTAGAATACCTTCTGAAAATACCAAAACTTGACAGAATTTTATACCTTGTCTATGTGAGTTCTTGAACTGGCCTAGGAATGTTGCATGACACTTGAAAAATGTATTCTGAGATTATTTACAGTATTTGCAGTCTAACTTATATGACACCTGTCATAAAAATACAGTTTTTGCAGGAAATGAGAGGCTTTGACAAAAGTGCTAAATGAAATGGAATAGGATAACAGATTGTTAAAATTTTAAGAATGCATGCATAAACATAGAAAAACTCCAAAAACATATGAAATGTATTAAAACTGAAAGTCACAAACTCTCAGTATTACAGGTTTTGTTGCTTTGGAAAAAGAAAGCAAAAAAAACAAAAAAAAACACTGATGGATTGTGGTAGTCGTATTGACTCCTCTCCCTGTGGGGAATAGTGGAGGCTTAGTGGTTAGGGTGTTGGACTCATGATTGTAAAATTCTGGTTTCAATTTCTGGAGCAGGCAAGGCATAGTATTTTTGAACTCTTTTACTCTTTTACTTGTTTCAGTCATTTGACTGTGGCCATGCTGGAGCACTGCCTTTTAGTCAAGCTAATCGACCCCAGGACTTATTCTTTGTAAGCCTAGTACTTATTCTATCGGCCTCTTTTGCTGAACCGCTAAGTTACTGGGACGTAAACACATCACCATCGGTTGTCAAGCGATGTTGGGGGAACAAACACAGACACACAAACACACATACATATACACATATACACACACACATACGATGGGCGTCTTTCAGTTTCCGTCTACCAAATCCACTCACAAGGCTTTGGTCGGCCCAAGGCTATAGTAGAAGGCACTTGCCCAAGATGCCACGCAGTGGGAATGAACCCGGAACCATGCAGTTGGTAAGCAAGCTACTTACCACACAGCCACTCCTGCGCCTTATTTCTCCTCTCTCTCTCTCTCTCTCTCTTATTCTTGTTCTCTTTCACATTGCTTCTCCACTCAGCTAATGTAAATGAGTAATCCTGCAGGAGATTGGCATCCTGTCCAGGAAGGGAGAAACTGCCAAACCAACCCTATGCACTTTATGGAGGAATGTGGACTAACCTAACCTGTGGGGAATAGGATTTAATTTCACTATCCTTCACTCCATCTTTTCCTAGAATGTTAAAACAGGAGAAGAAACTCATTCACACACGTGAACAAAATTGGTTTACTCACTGTTAGAATTTTCATTCCATACAAGTCGACGGTTTTGCTCATAACAACGGTTCATCCAAGCAAGCAATATTCTTTCGCCTTCTGTGTAAACATTACTACACAGAGGATTCTTGTTCAAAGATGGCATCTTCAGTTCTCTGTCGTCAATGATAAAGCTTTTGAATATTCTTGGAGTAATTTTGGACACTACAAAACACTAGAAAATGGAAAAATGAAGACTTTATATAAATTCATGCTGCAACATTCATCTGTGAGAGAGAGAGGGGGGATAGGGGAGAGAGAGAGAGAAAGAGTGAGACAGAGAGAGAAAGTTCATGTATGTATGTGTGTCCGTGTGAGAGATGGAGATGGAGAAAGAGAAGGAGTGACAGAAAATGAAAGAGAGGGAAAGAGGGGAAAATAGCAAAACAGTGAGTGAAAGAGAACAAGAATAAGAGAGAGAGAGAGAGAAATGTTGTGTCAGTGTTTATGTCTACTCTCACTAGGGCCATTTTATGAGATGCTACAGAGAATTAACTAGTCAGAGATCAAAGACAACTGATGTGACTACCCTGAAGACAACAGAATAATTTTCTCCAAAAAACAAAGAGGAAAATTAATTGTGCTATTATTTAGAATTCTGCAAGACAAAGAAAACCTGCATTTCAATAAACAGAGCGCATGTATAGACATATGATTAATGAATTTGCTTCCAAACCAAAGTAAAGTCCCACTGCATGTTACCATAGTAAAGTCCCACTGCATGTTACCATAGGCAAATTCCATCTACACAAGCCCTGAGTAGACCAAAGCTTTGAGGTTGAATTTGGAAGATTGAAACTGACGCATGCATGTATATCTATGTGTATGTATGTTCTTTTCTGATTTCTTATTATTGAAATTCTTCCTTTGGAGAAGGACCTGGTTTCTAAAAAAGATGCAAAGTTCCATCTCTGGAATGTTGATAATGAAAACAATGTCACATTTTAAAGCAGAGAAAAATCTTGCATAATTTTACTGTTCTGCTTACAGATGTGTTTGTAATATGAGAATCAGTTGGTTGGTTTCTTTGTCTGAAAATCCAAGCTCATCCAGACTGACAGTTAGGCATGCACACATGAGTGCATGCTTGCCTGTATGTAAGTATATATCATCATCATCATCATCTAATGTTCACTGTTTCATGCTTGCATGGGTTGGATGCAGTTTATTGAGGAATATTTTCAATAGCTGGATCCCTTCCTGTCACCAAACCTATTTCAGTTATGTGTGCACCCTTTTGTCAGTGTGTGTCTCCACCACTACCATTTGACAACTGGTGTTGGTTTGTTTACATTCCCATAACTTAGTGGTTTGGTATAAGAGGCCAAGAAAATAAGTACCAGACGTAAAAGATAAGTACTACGATCAATTTGTCAAAGGCAAAGAGAAAGAGAGAGAGAGTAACTGAATATTAGAGGCATTAACAAATGCATATATATATATATACATATATATACACATACATATATATATATATATATATATATATATATATATATATATATATACATGCATGCAAGATGACTACACTGATATTAACTTGTGATGTGAAGTGGATGATGAATGCTGAGTCAAATAAGGCCATGTGTTGGGTACCTCTTGCAGGGGGAGGACTGAAGAAGACATGAAAAAGAAAGGATAAAGTGAAAGTGTGTGGAGGTGAGGGTGGCTTAGTGGTTAGGATGTTGGACTCATGATCATAAGATTGTGGTTTCGATTCCTGAACTAGGCGAGGCATTGTGTTTGTGAGCAAAAACACTTCATTTCACATTGTTCCAGTCCACTCAGCTGGCAAAAAAATGAGTAATCCTGCAATGGACTGGTGTCCCATCCAGGTGGGGAGTTTATACACCATGGAAACCAGGAAATCAGCCCTTATGAGTCGGTATGACTTGAGAAAGTAACTTTACCTTTCTTTTTTTAAAGTAAAAATGTGTGTTGCTGGAATTCACAGAAAAGAGACAATGAAAGACTGAGATGATGGAAGACCAAGACGATGGAAGGCCGAAATGCTGGAAGACTGAGATGATGGAAGACTGAGATGCTGGAAGGCCGAGATGATGGAAGACTGAGATGAGTGGCATTATAAAGTGCAGAAGAACCAGTCAAGCTATGCTGGCATTGAAAAAATAGCAAGACAATGATGATGATGGTGGTGGTGGTGGTGGTGGGGACAGAAGGAATGATGACAGTAGGAATGATGACAGTAATGGTGAAAATAATGGTGGTTGTAATGATGGTCATGGCAATGATGATCTTTAAGGAGATTGGCAATAGTGGTGATGATGAGGGTTAACGGATGATGACTGCAATGATGAAGATGATGACAATGATGGTGATGATGACTATGATGACAGCAGTGGTGATGGTGACAGTGGTAGTAATGATGGTGATGCCAAGATAATGGTAATCATGATAACGATTATGATGATGATGATGATGATGATGATGACAAGGAGAATGATACGTTGGTGGTGGTGGCAATGGCTGTGGTGGTGGTGGTAGGATGGTGGTTGATGATTAATAAAAGGAAAAACAACAAAACAATATTCTGTTGTGTCTGGGGAGAGTCATTTTCTTATTGTACCTTAAAATTTAACACACTCACCGGTAAAATTTCCACTTATTTCTTATTTTTATTTTCTTAAAAAATTTTCGTTGCGTCTTGCAACCTTTTCAATAGTCTTGAGTGTGTTAAATTTTAAGGCACAATAAGAAAATGACTCTCCCCAGACACAACAGAATATGCTTCAACACACGAAATCACATAAAAAATCTTGCAAACCAAATCCCAAAACGAAAACAAAACAATAATTAAATTGAAAAGAAAAAAGCATGTTGCTTAACCTTGATAATCTGCAGAAGTGTATCTAGCCATGACTTCTTGGAAACCAACTCAAAGACTTCTCTTTCCTTCAGGCGTTCATCTTCATCGATATAACCCACAGGTCTTGACATGTATTTCTTATTTTCATTCCATACACAGAAGTCGGAATATGTCATTAAATACTCTGGTTTGATTGATGCTACACAACCTCCTTGAGATCTGAAAAGACAAAAATCATCAAAAAGTGTTATAATAAAAAAGAAAAAACTAAACAAGAATTTTCAGATTCCATTTCTGTTTTCCTTCTTTTTTTTGTTGTTGTAAAATTGTTAAACAATGATTCAATGGATATATACAAAGTCATGTAGGTGAGAAATTTGTTTAGCAACCATGTGATTCCTGATATATTTGATTCCATTGCACTATAACATCTTGGAATATTTTCACCATAGTCTTGAGTCTAGTAACTTTTGAGTGGAATTTATGTACAGAAACTATGCAGAATCTCATTGCATTTATATATATATATATATCATCATCATCATCATTGTTTAACGGCCGCTTTCCATGCTAGCATGGGTTGGATGATTTGACTGAGGGCTGGTGAACTGGATGGCTGCAACAGATATATGTATATATATATATATACTAGCGGCTAAGCCTGGTTTCACCCGGTCAGTTTGGATGATGTGGCTGTAAAACCTGCTTTGTGTAAGCATTCGACTTGTTTGGGCAAGCTTACGTTAGAACACAATTTTAGAATGACTTTTTTCTGTCAAAACGCTAAAAATAACTGACCAACAACAAAAAAAAACAAAAAAAAATTCAACCAAATCAAAAATAAATCCAAATACTAAGCAAAGATGAACCATCCCACTTCCATTGCACACACACACATACACACACACACACATATTCACACAGAGTTGAAACACTGTTTGGTTCAATTTTTTCAGCATACAATTTTCATCATCCCCCTACTAAGTATAACATCACCCCTTCCATTCTTATTCATAAACACAAGAGTATTATTATACTAAATTATCTCGGTAACCATGGGAGCTATGAAAAAAAATACAAAGCCCAGCATCACCACTGGATCATTCTACACACCTGTGTAATTTTTCGCACAATTCCACCCAGCCGACAAGAAAGAATCGCCCATGTCACATTTATATGTATAAATATATATATATATACATATTTGAGTGTGTGTGTTTGTGTGTGAGTGTGTGTGTGTGTGTGTGTGTGTGTGTGTGTGTGTATGAATGTATGCATGCATGTGTGTAGGTGTAGCTGTGTGGTAAGAAGCTTTCTTCCCAACCATATGGTTCTGGGCTCAGTCCCACTGGGTGGTACCTTGGGCAAGTGTCTTCGACTATAGTCTTGAGCTGACCAAAACCTTGTGAGTGGATTTAATAGACAGAAACTGAAAGAAGTCCATTGTATAGATATGTCTTCTGCCACTGCTTGACAACTGGTGTTGGTGTGTTTACATCCATGTCACTTAGCAGTTCAGCAAAAAAGACCAGTAGAATAAGTACCAAGCTTTAAAAAAAAAGTACTGGGGTCAATTTATTCAACTAAAACTTCTTCAAGGTGGTGCCCCAGCATGGCCAGTTTAATGACTGAAACATGTAACAGATAAAAAAAAATGTGTACACTACACACACACACACAGAGAATCTTTCTCCTATTTTATGTCTTCCAAATTGTATTTCACCAATCTTTTTATGTTTCTCACCATTTACCATTCATTTATCAGTTCCTTTCATTGTACCAGTAACCTCATACACAAACCACCAGAAGAAGTGGCAGTTGAATCAGTTTCAAATCACACACTACAAGATTATATAAAGAAGGACACACAAGACAATGAAGCCTGCATAGGAAAATGCAATGGTCATGACTGGAGCGTCTACAACCACAACAAACAACAACCACAGCAGCAGCACAGCCGAAGTGGCAGCAAAACCAAAGAAGCAGTTGTTGTTGTTGGCACTCCGTCGCTTACGGCGTCAAGGGTTCCAGTTGATCCGATCAACGGAACAGCCTGCTCGTGAAATTAACGTGCAAGTGGCTGAGCACTCCACAGACACGTGTACCCTTAACATAGTTCTCGGGGATATTCAGCGTGACACAGGGTGACAAGGCCGACCCTTTGAATTACAGGCACAACAGAAACAGGAAGTAAGAGTGAGAGAAAGTTGTGGTGAAAGAGTACAGCAGGGTTCGCCACCATCCCCTGCCGGAGCCTCGTGGAGCTTTTAGGTGTTTTTGCTCAATAAACACTCACAACGCCCGGTCTGGGAATCGAAACCACGATCCTATGACTGCGAGTCCGCTGCCCTAACCACTGGACCATTGTGCCTCCATCAAAGAAGCAGTAGCAACAGAAAATTTAAATGCAGTATGGCTCTGATGGGTTTATGGACTGAGAATTCTGGGTAAAATGTGCTTACTTTAAAAAGACAAGCAGAAGGTAATGTTGGTTGTAGATCTGTTTGACACGTTCTAATGAGTGTGATGGTAGAGTTGGGATTAGTATCACTCCAGGCAAGATTTTCCCAGTGAGATATTTTAGCATCTGATAAATAGTCTTTGATTCTTTCTTAACAGAATGTGCTTTAGGTGATTTCCTCTCTTCCAAGGTACCTACAGCACTGTGAGAAAAACATAAAAAGAACAACAAAATAATAATAATTTTGATGATGATAATGTTAATAATAATAATATTAATAATGATAATGATAATGATAATAATAATGATACTAATAGTAGTGTGTGTAAACTTGGAATGCATATAACGAGTTTCTCTGCCCTAGGTGTACGGAAAACACTCAGCGAGAAATGGAAGAAGATTTGAAGAAAGAAGAAAGAAAACAACAACATAATAATAATAATAATAATAATAATAATTATTATTATTATTATTATTATTTTGTGGGAGGGGGGGGGGCAAGTCGATTAAATCGAATCCATTATGCAACTGGTACTTATTTTTATTGACCCCGAAAGGATGAAAGGCAAAGTCGACCTCGGCAGAATTTGAACTCAGAATGTAAAGACAGACGAAATACTGGTAAGCATTTCGACCAGCATGCTAACGATTCTAATAGTGCCAATTACTGTTGGGTCCTTGGGATCAGTATCAGAGGGCATCAAGAGGAATATTAAGGAAATTGGAATAGAGTGTCCAGGAGAACTGTTACAAAAAGTTTGCCTCCTTGGCTCTGCTAGGATAATCAGGAAAGTATTAGATAGCTGAAAAGAATGGATAGTATGGTACCGTAGAGTGCAGGTAGCAAGCCCGCCATGCATGCAAGACTCCAGAGTTCCTACAAAAACAGCTTGCTGTCCTGGTAGTATACAATAATGAAAGAGGTAAAGGCATTTTCCACCTTCAAGGAACAGTTTCTTCTTGGCCTATTTCTGGGTAAGATAAGTTACCCATTCATCATCTTCCAGTTCTGGTTCATCTGGAGTTCAGGACCAAACCAGAACTTGGGCAGTTTAACTAGTTTGTTGGTTCAGTGTCCCATGATGTTATATGATGGTAAAGACTTCCTCTCCAGGTGCCAAGCTGCATGTCCACTAATTTTTTTACATTGATTTTGGCCCCTGTCATCAACTCATAATTCTTTACAAAGTTACGGACTGTCTCTACTTCAGTGGCATCAGACACTATGATGACGACATCATTCATATACACCACACAGTCCCACTAGCTCCTACTTTGAAAGGGATGTTCTTCAACTGTTCTAGCTTCCACGGCAGTGGCTAAAGAGCCAATTCATACAGGAGAGATGAGAACAGGAGCCTTGTCAGACTGAGGCAAAACGGTCCTGAGAGGTGGTCATTTACTTTGACTATTCAGTAGGTACTGTTGTGAATTGTAGTAATCTAACCCCTGAAGATGTGTCCAAACATAGTTGATTTTTGAATGGATTCTAAGGAACAATGACTGACCTTCTCAAAAACTTTTGACAGATCCAAATTGAAAAGGGCTACACTAATGCCAGCACTTTTCCCTCCCCTCTATTTGATGTATCACAAAAGGTGCAGGTTATTGGGGATGGACCTGTTTGGGATCACCCATATTAACACTTTTCTGACTACATCACCCATGACAAGTATCAACTTTTTTTTCCAAAATCTTGGTCCAAATCATAAAATGTAATTAGTAGTCAGGGGTTGAAAATTGTAGATGGAGTCCTTTTTCAGTAGTGTTACCACTCCCTGGCTCACACTCTGAGGAATTCTCCTGTTCTGGTGCAAGTTACAGTAGACATCAGCCAAGAGGTCGCCAAACAAATCCAACTTGCAGAATTTCTAGGGCAGACCATCCATACTGGAAGATTTATGTTTCAATTGTCATCATCATCACCATCATCACCATCATTATCATCAGCATGCATTATCTGCTCTCAGTGGGTTAAATATCATAGCTTGTCACTTTGCTTTTTCTTGTGTTGTCTTGAGTATATTCACTGTATTTTCAGTCTGTTCAATTCTTGACTATTATCCATCCACAAAATTCTTGCTTTCCTTCTGCCTCGTTTCCCATTCATTTTGACTTCTATTAAGTTTCTTTAAAGCCATACATTCCAGCAATGATCAGTACATCTTCCCCAACTACCAGACATAATGAATGAATGACTTATAAATCAACATATCTTCATTTGTTATTCTGTAAAGATAATAAAGTATGATTTTGAGGAAATTTAGCTGCTATGCTTAGCAGGTTGAACAATTTCATTGAGTGTATCTTGTCTTTCATTGTTTTCTTCAATTACTTTACAAACAACAGCTTAAATGAAGTATCTGTTCAACTGACTTTGATTTTAACTTACCTTCGGAAAGAGTGAGGGACTGTGATTGAGACTGTTCCTCCAGGCCAGCCATTTGCTGAAAACCATCTCTGTACAGCATACAGAACTGAATAATGGAAAGGACCGATTTGTTTATCATATTCAGGAAACATGTTATTTCCAAGTTTGCCAAGTTCTTGCAACTTGCTCAATACAGTTTCCTCTGATGGTGTAGATGTCCACTCACCATCATAAACTCCACTGCTATATTTTTGGACTGAGAAATGATTAACAATAAAAAAAAAAAGAAAGAAAGAAAAAAAGAAAAAAAAGATAAATACATTCAGTCAATCGTAATATCCAATTAACTTTTAATAAGCTACTAGGTCTTTATCTGTCACAATGCTGTCAGTAAAAATATCTATTAATCATGCAAGTGCCTTCTTTTAACCCTTTAGCATTTAAACCAGCCATATCCGGTCCAAATGTGGAGGCGCAATGGCCCGGTGGTTTGGGCAGCGGACTCACGGTCATAGGATTGCGGTTTCGATTCCCAGACCAGGCATTGTGAGTGTTTATTGAGTGAAAACACCTAAAGCTCCACAAGGCTCCGGCAGGGGATAGTGGCGAACCCTGCTGTACCCTTCCACCACAACTTTCTCTCACTCTTACTTTCTGTTTCTGTTGTGCCTGTAATTCAAAGGGTCAGCCTTGTCACACTGTGTCACACTGAATCTCCCCGAGAACTACGTTAAGGGCACACGTGTCTGTGGAGTGCTCAGCCACTTGCATGTTAATTTCACAAGCAGGCTGTTCCGTTGATCAGATCAACTGGAACCCTTGATACTGTAAGCGACGGAGTGCCAACAATCCGGTCCAAATATTCCACCTGTTTTATGTTCAAGTCAGTCATATCAGGCTCAAATAATCTACTTATTTTATGTTAAAACTGGTCAAATTTGACCTCTCACATCTAGCTTACAATGTCGCTCTAAAAATAAACAATCACTACATTGAAATCTCAAAGCTCCAAGTTAATGTATGATTAATTGAAAACAAAGGGAATGAATAAGCTTTACATTTGACAAGGTAATCTGATTGCTAAAGGGTTAATAGTAGATTGCTATATAATGAAAGTACCATTAGTTACTATGGTGACAACACTCTACCTATCTATCTATCTATCTATCTATCTATCTATCTATCTTTCAGGCACACACACACTCACCCTCTCTCCCTTTCTCTCTCTCTCAACAACACAAACTGTATTTTTCTTGAAACAAATCTTGAAACTTTGACATACACACACTCTTTTTCTCATTCTGCCTCTGAATCTCTCCTCCTCCTCCTCCTCCTCCTCCTCCTACTACTACTACTGCATGATGATGATGATGATGATGATGATGTAATTATAGCGAAAATTCTTTTTAAAGTATGTGTTGCATTGTCACAATGTTGAAAGACATACAGAAACACACAGACACACGTTAAAGGTCGGGAGTTTTGTGTTTGCTGAAAAAACGTCTGTGATATTCAGATTGGTATAAAGCATCCTGAAGGTAGCTGTGGCTTTTTTATATCTTGATCTGTTCCACAATCCAAACTGAAAATGCTTTCCAAGTACAGTAATTCCTCGCCATATCGCGATCCACCTATTGCGGCTTATTATTTAAGCTTACGTCGATTCCTCTGTGGTATTGTTTTGCATTTATAATAAAATAAATATATACAAATTATAAAAATTATAAAAATAATAAAAAAAATATACAGTACTGTTTCTATTTCATGGATTTTCACCTATTGTTGGGGGCAGGGGTTTGGAACGTAACATCTGTGATAGTCGAGGGATTACTGTGTGTGAAATGACTGACACTTTCAATAGACATCTTTAGAATGTTAAACTAGGAGTTGCAATTTGTAAAGTTTCAGCTGTACAGCCCTCAAGTTCTCTTGTGTCCATAACTATAAATGATCATTCTGGTTCCATATCAAAAGAATCTCTATCAACTTGCGGAATTACTCTTTTTACTCTTTTACTTGTTTCAGTCATTTGACTGCGGCCATGCTGGAGCACCGCCTTTATAGTCGAGCAAATCGACGCCAGGACTTATTCTTTGGAAGCCTAGTACTTATACTATCGGTCTCTTTTTGCCGAACCGCTAAGTTACGGGGACGTAAACACACCAGCATCGGTTGTCAAGCGATGTTGGGGGTACAAACACAGACACACAAACATACACACACACACACACACACACACACACACATATATATATATATATATATATATATATATATATACATATATATACGACGGGCTTCTTTCAGTTTCCGTCTACCAAATCCACTCACAAGGCTTTGGTCGGCCCGAGGCTATAGTAGAAGACACTTGCCCAAGGTGCCACGCATTGGGACTGAACCCAGAACCATGTGGTTGGTAAGCAAGCTGCTTACCACACAGTCACTCCTACGCCTATGTCAACATTCTACTCCCCAGTCCTGATGATTCTATAAGCAGTATTTTCTCACAGGAATTTTCCAGATTATCACCTTTTCCAAATCTGTTCCATGCTACTAGTCTCATCATTATGTATAAATAAAAGCAACGGGTGAGAAAAAAAACTAGTGGTCACTTCAAACAAACAAGGTTAATAATGCTGACAATGTCATTCCATCATGCTCAAACAATAAACCTCAGAGGTTATTCCTATCCTTGCTCAAAATCTTCAATCTCTCTCTCTCTCTCTCTGGTTTCATTCTAATAGGAAACATGCTATAGTGTGCTTAAATCCCAAGGGAAACTCCTCTAATCCTGTTAGCACTCCATTCCAACATCTCAAATTTGATAGACACTGTCCTTAACAACCATTTTCTATAACATTCAACTTCTTTAATGCTTCTGTTAAGTCTGATCTACCAAATTTCTGTTCCTCTAAATCATTCAGTAGTGGGCTCTAAAAGAAATCTTTATTACTGCCACCCAGAAATTTTGCAAGTTGAAACAAAACTGATTTCAGGAAGTGGGAATAGGATTCTTTTAAAAATAAAAGAAATTCATGAATTTTTATTTACATTTTTCTAACGAGATATTCATAAGTTCTTCCTTGGTTCTGTGGGCCCCAGACATATGCACTGACTGAATCCAGCTCTTCTTATAGGACCTGTTATAACTGCAACTCCAAAACATTTTTACAACTCCCCACCATCATAAACACTTCTATAACTTTCATTATAACCACCAGCACAATCTTTACCACAAATTACCATCTCCATCATTTCTTCACTTAATCTTAGAATATAATTAGTCTCAGATTTTGATTCTTATTTTTATGAAAAGGCTCAAACCTTCTCTTTCATTACACCAAACCTTCAACACTTTATCTGACACCACAGTGTCAAATGAGTTGTATCAGAAGTGTCAGGTTTTATTTGGTCCCCACTACAACCAAATCTACTGAGGGTTTGGTGCCTATTCTATCAATTTCCTTTCCATGTAACTTTCTTAATCCATATTTTAATGAAAATTTTGCAGGGAAATGTCTTTCAAGGTGCTGCTGATGATTATGTTCCTGTTTTCCAAATTTAAATTTTTTCTTATTGAGAAAGCAAAGACGTCCATACAATTTAAACAATTCAATAACTTAATTATGATCATTGCACAACATAAAAAAATATATGACATTATCCTGGTTGATTTATCAATAATCTTCAACACAACATTTGAGGCATTTAGTAACAGACCATCCTAAGCACCACAACTTCAAAACAGAAAAAGGCAGTCAAAGTTTTGTGACTTTCAGAATGCAATATCTTGGCAGGGAATGAAGTTAGGAAGCTGGTTTTTATGTTAAAATGAGCGTGAAGACCTCCTCTAATTATTCCACCTAAAACGATTTATTTATGAATGCCTCTCAAAGATGACACAATGACTGCGTCTTTCTCATTTTGTAGAATATAGCGGTACTAAGAAACGGTGTACTGCATTGTATATTTTAGCCATAATAGCTAGAAAAAACATACAGAAACCCCACAAAGGTTTTGCTTGTGTTTTAATATGCCAAGGTAAGTATCTTTAAGAGGTAAGACAAGATAGTAAGATAATAGCCCATTATTGTAACGATGGTAAGAAGGAATATTAGAAAATGAGCCATAGCACCTCAAAAAATGATACAGGGACCACATCAAAGTTATTGATCGAATGTGTGTGTGCTTACAATGATGTGTTACTAAACTCTCTGGTCCGAGTTTGGGTGAGCGTCGGGGTAACATTTTTTGCAGCTGGATTTTCGACCTTATTGCAAGCCTCAGCAGTTCTTCCTCCCAACTTTTTTTGATTCTAGACGTCGAGACAAAGAAAATGATATACAAACCGTGAAAACAGCCGGGGTAGCACTTATGGACACTCTGTTACTAAACACGTCATTTGTAGGTATGATAAAAAAAATATCTCAATTTATGTTGTATCTTATACAATAAATATCTGAAGTATTTGATAATTTAAGTATTAAAGAATTAGCTTATTACAAGAGAGGTCAGATATATTCTGGGTGATATACTGCAATGAGTTTTGTATGTCACATCTCATATCATTATCTTGTACAAATGAAAGACAGCAAGCTGGCAGAATTATTAGCATGTTGGACAAAATGCTTAGTGACATTTCTTCTGGCTGTTTACGTTTTGAGCTCAAATTACACCAATGTCAACTTTGCTTTTCATCTTTTGAAGTCAATAATTTAAGAACCAGCCATCTACTGAGGTCAATGTTTGCTTCTACTCCTCAAAACTAGTAGCCTTGTACCAAAATTAAGGAGAATTTTGTTGTACAATGATAAGAGCAAGTTACTGAAAGATTGAAAAGGTATGGATTTTCCCCTCTTTCTAAATTAAAAAGTTTCAGAAAAAATACCAACGACAAAATCTTGATTTATACATTCAAAGATCCATATCTGCAAAAATTTCATTTTTAAAATGTGTTAAAAAAGTAACGAGTCAACAAATTCAAGTGGGACCGAAGTTCAGTTATGGTCTTATTGACACTTAGTATTTCGGTTTTTACAACCGTTGCGGACACTCACCAATTTCTAAGAATATCCATGGCTATTGGCATTAAAACGTACAAAGAAAAAAAAAATCCAAGTGACGGAAAAAAGGGGAATAACAACGTAAGGGAGGTAATTATGTACATATTCTCTGAGTTACTTCCTCCTGAACATTTTAAATTGACTATGTGAACGGCAATTGATAAAATCATTATAATGCCGGACCATGTTAATTACAATATTTAGCTAAATTGCTTCACGTTCTGTGTTCAAATTACGATGTCAGGAAGCAGAGCGTCGATAAGATGAGAACAAATTATGTAACAAACTAGATATACTCGGCTATATTCCTACGCAAAAATATAAGGCCATTTATTCACGTGCTAGAAACTGGAGGCGAGCTGGCAGAATCGCTAGCACGCTGAACGAAATGTTTAGCGGCATTTCGCTACATTTCGTTACAGTGTGGTCGATCTAATTGACTAGTCCACTCTTCTTAAATATCTTACCAAATATATTCGATAGAGAATTATGAAAGATTAAGGTGGCAGGCTGGCAGAATAATTATCACGTCAGGCAAAATCCTTAGCGTCTACTATCGGAAAGTAGAGAAGCAGCAGAGGGAACGTTAGAGCGGTTGGGTGAACTGATAGGATGGGCAAGAATGAAATTTAAAGCCAAAAAATCTCGAAGCGTGGCTTTCGTGAAAGGAGTGCAAGAAGAAGTGAAATTCAGGATAGGAGGTGAAGACATACCAACGGTGAAAGAACAACCAGTAAAGAGTCTCAGCAGATGGTATAGAGACTTATTAAATGATAAGAAGCAAGGGAAAGAGACACACGAGTTAGTAGAACAAGGATTAAAGGCAATTGACAGAACAACACTGCCGGGAAAATTCAAATGTTGGATACTGCAATTTGGACTGTACCCAAGGATAATGTGGCCATTGCAAATGTACGAAATAGCCTCGAGTAGAGTAGAAAGGATAGAACAAAGATGCAGTGTGTTTATCAGAAAATGGCTTGGTCTGCCGAAACCACCGAATACAACTGCACTATATGGAAAACCCGTGCTGCAACTACCAATAACATCAATCACCGAAGAATATAAAGCAGGAAAGGCGAGGACAGTAATGATGCTAAGGTATTCAAAAGATCAGAGCATCCGAGAAAACCCTCCAAAGGTACGAACAGGGAGGAAATGGAATGCGGAAGAGGCAGTAAACAGGGCGATCGGAATACTAAAACATGCCGATATAGTTGGAGCAACGCAAGAAGCAAGAGCCGGCCTAGGGACGAGCAGTTTCAGGCCATTTTGCAAGAGCAGTATAAAAGAGATGAAAGAAGCAGTGGTACACGAAGTGAGAAAGGAGGAAGAAGAAAGGCGGAATGTACATTTGGTGCAATGTAGTCAACAGGGGCAGTGCCTGAGATAGGAGGAAAACGTGGTCAGTCGCAGAATCTCATGGAAGGAACTGTGGGCTTGGGAACAAGCAAGAACAGCCTTCCTGATCAAGTCTACCTTCGACGTTTTACCCTCACCGGCGAACTTAGTCCGATGGAACATAAAAACAACCGATGAATGTGGATGCGGAGAGAAAGCGACGGTGAGACACGTTCTGTCAAGCTGCAGACTAGCACTAGAAAGGTACACATGGCGCCATAATCAAGTCCTCGGCGTCATAAGCGCAGCACTCAAGGAGAAGATCGAGGGATACAATAGGGGAGAGTACCCCAAAGTGGAAAAACGCAGGAAAATATACTTCCAGAAGGAGGGAAAAGGACATAAGGTCAGGCCTCCAAATAAAATATGAGATAGACGCAAGATAGAAGGGATACTAGGAGCTGACCACGGATTTGGGAAGTCTAGCAATTTTTCCACTTATAAAAACAACAAAAAGACCAGACTTAGTCATATGTAACACAGAACGGAGAATAGGAATCTTGCTAGAACTGACGGTACCATGGGAAGAAAACATCGACAATGCAGAGAAACGAAAAGAGAAGAGATACGAGAAACTAATCGAAGAGTGCAGAGAACAGGGATGGGCTGTCGAGTACTACCATCTGGCAGTGGGGGCTAGAGGCTTCATTGAAAGGAAAATGACAGCGCTATTCAAGAGAAGATTTGCGTTTTGAAACTCGGAACTGAGAAAACTGATAAGGAGGATACAGGAGGCGGTCGAAAAAGCCAGCTTCTATATATGGCTGAAGCGGTAAGACCAAATATGGCTTGAAAGTCATAACATGCCTAGGTGAGACAGGCTGACACTGAAGTGGCTTCGCGCCCTCCATTGTCAGTTAAAGTTTAGACAGTGTCATGTGACAACTTGCTGGAGCTTAGCAGCGGGAAGTTTAATCAGTGTCATGTGACAACTTGCTGGTGCTGCCTACTGGACCCTAGCAGCGGGAAATTTAGACAGAGTAACGTGACAACTTGCTGGAGCTTAGCAGCAGGTATAAAAAGGGGAATTTGACATGACAATCAGTCGGACGCTGACACTCGTTGATGCTACATCGAAGAGGCCAGGGAATAGAAGAAAGAAGACATGCACCCAACACCAGAGCTGAAGACACCTCCGAAATGGGGGGGGGGGGCGCCACGTCAAAACGGTAGAGGAGTAGGGGCCGAAACCGGACGTGGTTCCTCTTGATGATGTCTTCAGCTAACTGGATCCGAATCCACCAAGGGAAGGTATGTCGGAAGAAAGTAATTTAACAACGCGGGTTGATGAACCGTAAGACGTGTGGCCAGAACCTCCTGGAAAATAACCATAGCGAGGGACATTCCACAGTTGAATTAGAACAAACAGTGAAAGAAGACATGCACCCAACACCAGAGCTGAAGACACCTCCGAAAGGGGGTGGCCCCGCCACGTCAAAACGGTAGAGGAGTAGGGGCCCGAAACTGGACGTGGTTCCTCCTGATGATGTCTTGAGCTAACTGGATCCTATAAAGGAGCTGTTGTGGTAGCAGACCACGAAACATGGTTGAAATTCCTTCCTCGTTCGTCTTCGTTTTGAGTTTAATTTTCGCCAAGGTCGTCTTTACCCTTCATTCTTTCGGAGTCGATAAAATAAGTACCGGTGGAGCACTGGGGTCGAAATAATCGACTTACCTCCTCCAAAATTTGAAACCAATATTATGAGGGATTGGAGAAAGGGTAGAGCGGACAAAATGCTCGGAGCTATTTTATTACTTGTCTCTTTGTGTTCTGAGTTTATATCCAACACAATTCGATGAAAGAAAACATACACAAAAAGGCGGTTTATGATATATATATACAGAGAGGGATATTTGTGGAAATAATGGAGTATCTATTAACGTATAGACGTAACGACTGAAGCAAAAAAAAAAATTAATAAATAAATAATTATCAGGTCAACTAAGTACAAGTATACCCGTATATAATACTCCTACGTCCGCTGAAGACACACACACACACACAAACGCGGTGAGAAATTGTGTTTTGAGAGAAAATCTCTAATGAGAAAACTCACTGAAAATGAAACAAAACAAATATAATAGAGAGAAAGATAATAGAAATAAAGAAATAGAACGTTTTTTTTTACAGTATTAACCAGCAAAGGAACTGAAAAAAAAATGTGTTAAGGGAGGTAACTCTATAAAGGAATCGCTAGAGTTACGCTACTTCCTTGACAATGTCGATGAAATGAGAAATGAAAACAAACTGCAATTTTTGTTTAGGAAGATCGGAGGGGTTGATAGATAGGGCGGAATATAAAGTTCTGCGGGTATTTAGTTCCCTTTTATGTTCTGAGCACAGTTTGTTTTACATTAAATTTAGCTATCTTTCAAAGAACTTATATCTCTTACTCAGGATCACTATAAATTAAATGTATTCATCTTCTTGGTTATTTATATGCTTCAGTCTTTGGACTGCAGCCATGCGGCGCCACCGCCTTGGAGGATTTAGTCGAACAAATCGACCCTAGTACTTATATTTAAGCTGGGTACTTATTCTATGAGTCTGTTTATGGGGACATCAACAAACTAGCTCCGGTCATCCTTTAGTGATGGGGGGGGGGGGGCAAACACTTAGACACATACATATGCGTATATATTTATATGTACACACACACACACACAAACACAAACACACACATACGGGGACATCAACAAACTAGCTCCGGCCATCCTTTAGTGACGGGGGGTCAAACACTTAGACACATACACATGCGTGTATATTTATATGTATGTATACACACACACACACACACACACACACACATACACGACGGTCATCTTTCTGTATCTGTCTAGCAAAACCACGCATAAAGCTTTTGTCAGTCTGAGGCTATAGTAGACGAAAGACAACTGCCTAAGGTGCAGTTCAGTGAGACTGAACCCAGGACAACATGGTCAGGAAGCAAGCTTCTTAACAACACATCCACTGCTGCACCAATATCCGAAAATGTTGATAGCAGGCAGAAATTATGACTGATTATTTGCTTTGAAATTTCTCTTGTATTGAAACTCTACTATTTAATATAAAAGTTACACCGAATAATGTAGGTCTCTGATAATCATCATCATCATCATCATCATCATCGTTTAACGTCCGCTTTCCATGCTAGCATGGATTGGACGATTTGACTGAAGACTGGTGAAAACCAGATGGCTATACCAGGCTCCAATCTGATTTGGCAGAGTTTCTACAGCTGGATGCCCTTCCTAACGCCAACTACTCTGAGAGTGTTGTGGGTGCTTTTACGTGCCACCGGCACGAAGGCCAGTCAGTGGGTACTGGCAACGGCTACGCTCAAAATGGTGTATTTTACGTGCCACCTGCACAGGAGCCAATATAGATAGATATTTAAAACTGTGATACCATTGATCATAGGTCAGCTGTATTAGGGCAGAGCTGGGTATAAACAGCAGCAAAATCATCATCATCAGCAGTAGCATCAGCAGCAGCAACAATAGGAAGATGAAGAAGGGAGAAAGGGGATGGGGAGAAAGAGGAAAGGAGGAGGATGGGGAGAGGAGGTGGATGGGAAGGAGAAGTTAGAAAATCCTTCAATAGGACCATAAAATGGTCTACTATAGCTTTATTTAACAAAACTACTTGTACTTCAATTTGAAATGGTAATTCAATCACTCAGAGGTTATATTGTGTGCTTATAAAGCCAACATCATCCAGTTACCACTGCAGCATTTATTGAGGTCGTTTCATGAAGCAAGTTGCAAGTTTTATCGGCAGAAGCATGATTAGTACTTCCCTGAGCTAAATATATAGTTTAACATGTGCTTCCTTGGTGCAGTTTGTCTGAGTTGTTTAACTCTATATTCATCAGATATGAAGGCATGTGGCTTAGTGTTTTGGGTATTCAGCTCTTGATTGTAAAGTCATGAGTTCAATTCCTGGTGGCGTGTTGTATCTTTGAGCAAGACACTTTATTTTTTGTTGCTCCAGTCCACTCAGTTGGCAAAAATGAATAGTGTCTGTATTTCAAAAGGCCAGCCTTGTCAAATTCTGTGTCACACTAAATCTCACAGAGGACTACATTAAGGTTAGTTGTGTCTGTGGAATGCTCAGCCACTTGCACATTAATTTCACGAGCAGGCTATCCCATTGGTCAGACCAACTGGAACCTTCATCTTCATAACCAATGGAGTACCAGTTATATTTATCAGGTAGGCTAATATCACAGTTCTAAGTCCTAGCCTACTGTTAAATATATTCTTTTCTACTCTAGGAACAAGGCCTGAAATTTTGGTGGAGGGGGCCAGTCGATTAGAAGGTCCCCAGTATGACTCCGAAAGAATGAAAGACAAAGTCAACCTTGGCAGAATTTGAACTCAGAGCATAAATACAGACAAAATACCGCTAAGCATTTTGCCCAACGTGCTACCGTTTCTGCTAGCCTGCTGCCTTCTCCTGTTAAATATATTTCAAACATTATGTGACATAATGTCTTAAATAAGCTTAGTCAGAATGTGTTTTGCTTCCAGTAAATATATCTCTGCAAACATGGGTTGGAGAGGGATGTATTAGATGCCTTATTTTACAGTTGGATGCATTTCCTGTCACCAACGTTTATCTATTTTAAAAATAATGAATTTATATTTAACTGATCTTTGAAAGTGCAATGCTACCCCTCATGATTTCAAATTTTGGCTTAAGACCAGCAATTTCAGGGAAGGAGGTAAGTTGATTTCATCAACCCCAGTACTCAACTGGTATGTGTTTTATCAACACTGAAAGGATGAAAGGCAGAGTCAGCCGGAACGGAACTTGAACTCAGAACATAAACATGGATGAAATGCTGCTAAACATCTTGCCTGGTGTGCAAACGATTCCGCCAGCTTGCCACCTTCATGCAACCACTCATGATGTCGACAAGATGTGTAAGCACCACTGTTTAGCACAAACGAATCTGTGGTGTCAACATTCATACACACACACTCATACAAACAAACACACCTTAGTCCCCCTTAGTATATATGACCTACATACATACACACATACATGACTCAGCTTATCGAATCCTTACTAAATATGATCCACACAAGGCGAAGAACTGGCTTTGTGCCTAGAGTAGAAAAGAATATCTTAAAATATAAGGTGGAGAGCTGGCAGAAACATTAGCATGCTGGGAGAAATGCTTAGCAGTATTTCATCTGTCTTTACGTTCTGAGTTCAAATTCTGCCGAGGTCGACTTTGCATTTCATCCTTTCGGGATCAATAAATTAAGTACCAGTTGCATACTGGGGTCAATCTAATTGACTGCCCCCCCACTCCCCCAAAATTTCGGGTCTTGTGCCTTGAGTCGAAAAAAAAAAAGAATATCATGATCCACATGCTTTGGCTATTCTAGAAATAACTGTAAGAAACACTATATATTTATATTCCCTATCTAAATTAAATTCTTTCTTTTCAAGCTATGCCAAATGTTTTGATTCTTTCATTTTTAATGTTAATCTATACATACATACATACACACATACATATTTACATACATACATACAGACATACATACATTTGGATATACAAACAGCTACACATATATTTATGTGTGCACATATATATGTATATCTGTGGAATGTTTATCTTTAGTACTGTAAGACTATTACGTGAAAATATGAATTGACTATTTGATAAATAGAGAATGAGAAATATATATCAGACTGTAACATCTTACTATGTAATATCAGTTAGTACTCCCCTGAGCTAAATACATAGTTTAACATGTGCTTGCTTTTTATTGATCAATATTACATATTACAGTCTGATATGTAATATCAGTCTGTAATATATACTGGTGTCAACATAATTGACTAAACTTCTTGAAGGGAGTGCTCCAGCAAGGCCTCAGTTAAATGACTGAGGCTAGCAATAGTAATAAAATAATAAAGAAATATTGCTTACAGGAATATTGATCATATGGATCTGATTCAAAGGAACATACTGAGCTTTCTTCTATGATTGAAGTCACCACACTGGAACTATTCTCACTGATTGAATTCAATGAGGAGTCACAGGGCACACAAATGGCCTCTCCAGCATCAACACTTTCATTTGAACTGCTCTTTGGTCCTTTGAGTGATGTACCCTGGCAGAAAAGAATTAGGAAATACGTATATATGGACATATTTAATGTGTATATTCATGTGTTTTTATCATGTATGTGTGTGTGTGTGAATGTATGCATATTATATATACATATATAAACTTGGTGACCCTGTCAGTGCAGGTGCCACTTAAAAGCACCCAGTCCTTACTGTAAAGTGGTTGGCATTTGGAAGGGCTGAGTAGTTGGTGTTAGGAAGGACATCCAGCTGTGATGAAGGTGAGCAGGTGTGGTTACCGTTTGTGCGACGTGCTTTCCTGCATCTCGTCTCTTTGGCCAAACTGCAGTTGTAGATCAAACGGAGCTTGTGATGGACCAGTGTTTTAACCAAGGAAGGAATATCGATCCAGAGAGTCCTGGAATTTTGCCTTATGAGCCTATGGTTTGGAATGACCTTTGACCCTTCTTTTGAGATGTTGGAAGAACACTTCTGTCTTCATGATATGTTACTAGTGAATAAACATACGTTTTATATCATGAACGAGGACTGTTACTGAGAACATTATTGGTAATGGTTACAGGAAATTTAAGTGTCCTCACATAATTATATCCTGACTGAAAGAAATAGTCATGAATAGGAATAACCTTAACCCTGTATCATTTAAACTGGCCATACCAGGCCAAAATATTTCACCTGTTTCAGATTCAAACGGGCCAGGTCCAGCCTATTATACCTACCCTACAATGTCATTCTAAAAATAAACAGTTATATCATTGAAGTCACAAAGCTGCAATATAAAGCATGATTAATTTCAAACAATGTAAATAAATAAGTATTACATTTGACAGAGTAATCTGAATGCTGAGGGGTTTAAGTTGTTGTCACTTTTGATGGTGCAGGCTCACCAGTGACTTAGTAAAATAATACATGGAAAATCTTTGACAATTAAACATAGAATTTTTTATTGTTTCAACCTCATTAAAAAATTTAAACAATTTATTTTACGTTTTGGATTCAATCCTTCAAAGTTTTTTCAATGAAAATTTAATTATTCTTACTAGACATGACATATATGGAATATATGTTATGTTGATGCATTTGTTAAATAACATTTCAGCTTATTGCCTTTAAAATAGCATGATATTTGATACTGAGGATATGTTAGTGTGTATATATACACACACATACACATACATGCATAGAGACACACATGCACTAATTTAACAAGATCCTTTGTTAAACCTTTTTTTTTTTACCTTTTTCACTTGTCTTTCATTCTTTTGTTCTCATCTTGTGCTCTTTCACTATCTCACCTACAAACACACATAATACACATGCACACACACACATGCAAACATGCAAGCACACACACACACACACACACACACTCACACACACACACACACACTCACACACACACACACACACATACACACACACACACACAGAGTTCTTTCACAAACAACATCATCAACCAAAATTATCTGGAAATAACTGAAAAATAATTACTGTCTGCAAATTGCTTAGAGTCATATCACTTTTGCTTCATCCCCATACTCTTCATGAAGACATCTAAAGTCAACATTGAAGATAAAATATCTCATTTGATTCATTACTTCTTCAACACACATAAACTTGTACTTAACAAATCATATATCACAAAGCAAAAAAGCCCACTTTCTAAAAGGAAAATCGGTGTTGTTCAGCCTCTTATCAGTCATAATCTGTCACTGTTCTCTTGGTGAAGAAACCCTCTAAATTTTAAAATGAAGGTAAAGTAAGTACCATTTTAAAGTCATTGAAAAATATTAAACAAAATCAGATTATCTCTTTTAACTGACTTGCTCCTGCACTTCCCTATATCTCCTCTTTATCATGATTACACTCATACACAGATACACACACAACCACTCAACTACTTTGTTGAAATCATGACATGATAATTAAAGACTAATATGTGTGTGTGTGTGTGTGTGTGTGTGTGTGTGTGTGTGTGTGTGTGTGTGTGCATGTATGTGCATGTGTATGCACTTATGTGCATGTATATATATATATTACACACACACACACATATGTATATATATACACATAGTAAATGATTGACAAGCACTCAAGCAAACTGAGTCCTCAACTTGTTCATTTTGCCAAAAAGTTTGCAAGGTATCAGCAGGCCTCAAGAGACACATTCATGTCCATAGAACAGGATTAACACTTTATTTTACTGAACTCTCACTTGTTGTTCATGACAAGAGAATCTACCATCATATATATAAATATATATATATATATATATATATATATATATACATAAATATATACACACATACATACATACATGCATACATGTGCATGTTATATACACATGTATGTAAATATGTAAAAGTGTTTGCATGCATCCATCTCTTTCTCTTTATCCCTGTAGACATATATAAAGAGAGAGAGAGAAACGCATGCATATATGCATATGTGTATGTGTGCATATGTATGAAGGCATGTATGTATGTATGAGCTTAACTAAGAATACGAGAGCCACCCCTTGGGTGTTTGTTCAAAAGAAAGTTTGTATAATAGAATCAGGAGCAGTCTTAGGCAGATTGGTATCAAAAGGGTTAAGGCACTATAAGACATACTTATGTTCATCTTAGAGAATAATGTATTCCTTCAGAATCTAGCATGTAATGCAGATCTTCTTTGCCCTATGCTCTGATCCCAGCAAAAACTGCATTGTGATTCTGATGCGTTGTTTTCTTTCACTGACTGAACCAGTCTTTTGAGTATGATCTTTAGCAAATCCCTATATTCATTCGAGCTTTCTTTGATACAAAACAAAAACACAGAAGATAAAAAAATGAGAACTTACTGGTTGACAAATAATCTTGTAATCCATTTGGTGATGAGCCAAGAAAGAATAGCAACTTAGGAGGCAGTTGTCTGCGATAGCAACGACAGTCAGCTGGAAACTAATTTAAGATTTTGAAGTATTAAAAACAAACACAATAAAATTTATGAACAAAAGCTTAAAAAAACATATTATATATCTGTAACTTTATATTTTAATTTTTTAACATCTGCTTGTTAATTTTCTTCTGTTTATTTTCAATATCTATAAACACACACACACACACACATGTTTAGTGTTTGCTGTCAGAAGAAAGATTACTCAATATCATAGAAGAGATTGATAATATTTTTGTTTTTGATGAGTCAGTCTCTTGCTGTATTGAGTTTCACCTGTGGGTTTACAGGCTCTTCAAACAAGTTAGGACTGGAAAAACGATGGAGATGGAATTTATGCTAGTGTTTGGATTTTGAGGATTTATCTAAGACAATTTTGTTTTGTAGTCTACATCCATACACACAAATGGATACATACACATATTCATGCACATATCATCATCATTTGACATCTCTTTATCCATGTTGGCATGAGTTGGATGACAGCATCTTGCCTCTTGCTGCGGTCTTTCATCTTCTTACACACACACTTGCATAAGAAATTGACAATTGAGTGTGTCTTCTGCTTCAGGTATTTTATGGCTGGGGACCCTTCCTATTGTCAACCATTTTACAGCATGAACTAGGTACATTTTATCCATCTACTTGCATAGGTACTCTCTACCTAGACCAGTTTTGCAGCTCTTCTAAATAGGTTAATTTCACTCCAACTTGTGGCAAGGCCTATATCTCATATGCTCCTTCTTTTCAGGCATTAAAAATAATTCTTTCTTTTCTGATGCATGCCTATTCTATCACCAACAACTTTACAATGTACACAAGGTGAATGTTTATTATACCATTAATATTATCTTTGGCATGTATGTATGAGAAGCAGAAGCATATATCATTAATTTGTGGTGGCTAGGAGTAAGGTTCACTCCATGATGTATGTAGAGGAAAGGTATTTAGATCCCTAGGAAACATACCATAACGGTCCAATAACAACAGAGCCTATTGTGAAGACCTAAAGGTGGGTAAAGACCAATGGCATGGCTGAGAGGGTGGATATATTGGCCATTGCTGCATGTCACCAGTCATATTTCTAAATTATGAGTGGTAATGTAATACCCAACTCCAGGGTAGGCCTATGGTTCATCAGTTTAGAAGTTCCTTTCTGTTTGTTTTTTTAAGCAAGGCCACCACCCATCGCCAGCTCACCAGGTCTGTCACAACTTCATGTCTGCTGTTTGTTGTTTTAGGCAAGGCCATCATCCATTACCAGCTTGCCAGGCCTGTCATAAATTTATCATTCTACTCATTCTTGGTTACTGAGTAGACTAGTGCAATGTGAAATGTTTTGCTCAAGAAAACAACACATCACCTGGTCCTGGAATCGAAACCGCAATCTTACAACCATGAGTCCAACACCCCAACTACTGAACCATATGTCTCCATGACTAGAAATGTAAATGATAAAACTAAAGCTAGTTATTTCTTATCTTGCTTGAGTCTGCTTGGTTTATATCCTTTATATTTGTATGTACAGCAAACATTTCCTAAAAATATTGGTACTACAGGTGAATTCAAGTGAAGTAAATTTGTATTAACCAAACCCTGAAATAAGTGTTGTTGTCTTGACTCACCAAAGATTTTATCATTAAGGTGTTCACCACAGTGTGGCATGATAAGATAGATATCACTAAAAAGTGGTGAAGCTGGCTGAGAAAGTAGGACATTGGTAAAAAGTTAATATAGTATTTAGAGTTCATATCCTGCAACGGATGGTACTTTTCTTTTTTCACCCCTTATAAGATACACAGTATCAATACATATATTATTGATAATACATACAAGGCAGTAATTTGGCAGAATTGTTAGCACACCAGGGAGAATGCTTAACGGAATTTTGCCATCCTCATCTTCTGAGTTCAAATTTGGCTGAGGTTGACTTCCCCTTTCATTCTTTTGAGCTTGATAAAATAGGTTGGTCACTGGAGTTGATGTAATCGATTAACCCCTCCCCCCAGGACTGCTGGTCCTGTGCCAAAATTTGAAACCAATAATACATATAAGGTGGTGGGCTACCAGAAACATCAGCACCTTGTTCTGAGTTCAAATTTCACTGAGGTCAATTTTGTCTTACATCCTTTTAGGGTCAATGAAATAAGTACTAATTGAGAACTGGGGTTAACATAATCAATTAACTCCTCAGCCAGGATTGCTGCCTGGTGCCAAAACTTTTAAACCAATAACAAATATAAGGTGGTGAACTAGCAGAAGTCATTAGCACACTGTTTTGAGTTCAAATTCCACTAAAGTTGATTTTTACCTTACATCCTTTGAGGTGTGGGGGGGGGGGAAGGGTCAATGAAATAAGTACTAGTTGAGTATTGGAGGTGGTCAATGTAATGGACTATCTCCCTTACACCAAATGTCAGGCCTTGTGCCTATAGTAGAAAGGATTATTAATATATATATAAGTAATATTGTAGGCCTGATTAAAGTAGCAGTTATATCCCACCCTTGCTCAGCCTGGATATATATAAATGTTACATCCTGTTGCCACTACTTTTTCCAACCTGATTAAGATAACAAATGCACCCTGCCAACTCCAACCTAATGGAGATGAAGATAAGAGTTACACACTGTCATACCTACACACCCTTCAAAATTATCGATCTTGTGACTACTATAAACATAGCAATAAATTTAGAGATCAAACCTGTATGATAACAATGGTGCTCACGATGATGGTGATGATGGCCATGGTGGTGATGATGTTGATGATGATGATAATGATGATGATGAAGATGATAACAAGAACGATGATGATGATGATGATGATGATAATGAATGCTGATGAGATTTCAATGATAGTGTTGTCAGTAGTTGTGGTGGGAATGATAGTGATATTGATGATAGTGATGATAATGATGATGATGATGACGATGACGACGATGACGACGATGATGATGATAAGGAGCAATGGAAAGGTCAGATCGTGCTAATCAATTAGTTGTGTCTAATTGGTTACAGAATCAGAATGTTACAAGTAGACGATGCCAAAAAGTACTCATCGTATTGATCCACCTAACGCTGCTGCTGCTCCCACCACTGCCGCCAACAACGGCAACAACAACAATAACAACAGCAATGGCACATTTTTACCATCACCTCCTCTCTGTCTCTCTTCCCTCTCCTGTCTCTTTTCAAAATGGGGTAGTCATGTATTTCCTCCACACCATTTTCTGTTCCTGTATTATACTTTAATCTCTCACCATCTGGCACAACACCATCTCCGTCAATGTAAATCCTTCCCTCAGTCGAGGTGGGGGGGTGGAGTGTCTTGCCTTGTAAGTTACTTTTTGACCTCACTGGTGCTGGTGCCACATAAAAAACACCCAGCATACTCTGTAAAATGGTTGGTGTTAAGAAGGACATTCATAGAAACCATACCGAAGCAGACAGCGGAGCCTGATGCAGTCCTATGGTTTGTCAGCTCCTGCTGAACTGTCCAAACCATGCTAGCTTGGAAAAATGGAGGTTAAATGATGGTGATAATGATGATGATGATGATGATGATAATGATGAACATTGCCTCATTTTCCCATCTGGTAGACTAGATTAGCATATTCCATCTTCTATTGTCACCCAATAGGAGACAAAAAAAAAATTAATTAATAGGTGCAGGCATGGCTGTGTGGTAAGAAGCTTGACTCCAAACCACATGGTTATGGGTTCAGTTCTACAGCATGGCATCTAGGGTGAGTGTCTTCTACTATAGCCTTGGGCTAATCAAAGCATTGTGAGTAGATTTGGTAGATGGAAACTAAAAGAAGCCTGTCATATATATATATATATATATATATATATATATATATATATATATAACATATATATATGTGTGTGTGTGTGTGTGTGTGTGTGTGTGTGTTGTCATTGTGTTTGTTCCCAATATCACTTGACAGCCAGTGTTGGTGTGTCTAATCCTTGTAACTTAGCAATTTGGCAAAAGAGACTGATAGAAAAAGTACCAGGCTTAACAAAAAGTAAGTGGGAGGTTAATTCATTCAACTAAAAAAGAAATTCTCCAAAGTGATGCCCCAGCATGGCCACAGTCTAATGCGTGAAACAAGTAAATAATAAAAGATAAAAGAGAAATGACGCTGAAGACAATAACAAGTGTAGCCAAAAGCATAAAAGAACAACAACAATAATGACAACAAACAACCCCACCCTCACCCCCACCACAACCACTATCAAAGCAAAAAGAAGCCAAAAACCGCAAAAACAACAACAGCAACAACCAGTGACTATAGCAACAACTTCTGCAACAACATGCTTGCAACTCCAACCACAAGCGTAAAAATACAAAGCAACAAAAACCAACAACAAATGTATCCAAAAAAAAAAAAAAAGCAACACAAAAATACATCAATGGCAGCAACAAAAAGGTAAACAATTAGATCATTATTAATGTGTGAAAGTAGGAAACGAAATTTATCATGGTGCTTCATAATATTAAAATTTTAATTCATATTCAGTAAATTAGATGAAAATTAATGTTTAATCATGGAAATGGCCATTGTTTTTTGTTTTTTTTAAATTATTTTTATCAAGAAAAAATCTGTAATGCTGGATGATGGCAAGATTGTGTTGGATTAATTTGGCTGTGTTTGTACATATGCACATACATCTATTTTACTGCTTATCTATTAACCTTCTAACTCACCTGTATAACAACAACAACAACAACAACAAATTTTTTGACATATGGCCAGCAATTTTGGGAGAAGGGAAAGTAGGTTACATCAACTTCAAGGTTCATCATCATTATCATCACTTAACGTCCACTTTTCATAATGGCATGGGTTGGATGGTTTGACTGAGAACTGGCAAGCCAGAAGGCTGCACCAGGCTCCAATCTGATCTGGTAAGGTTTCTACAGCTAGATGTCCTTCCTAATACCAACTGCTCTGAGAGTGTAGTTGATGCTTTTTACATGCCACTGGCATGAGGGCCAGTCAGGCGGCACTGGCATTGACCGTGCTCAAATGGTGCTTTTTATTTGCCACTAGCATGGGACCAGTCAGGCGGCACTGGCATTGATCATGTTCATATGGTACTTTTTATGTGACACTGGCATGGAAGCCAGTCAGGCAGTACTGGCATTGGCCACGATAATGATTTCATTTGACTCAACAGGTCTTTTCAAGCACAGTTTATTGCTCAATGATTGAAGGGTACTCTTAAATGGCCCGGTTCAGCTGGTACTTATTTCATTGAACCTGAAGGGATGAAAAGCAAAGTTGACCTTAGTGGAATTTGAACTCAGAATTTAAAGACAGACGAAATGCTGCTAAGCATTTCACCCAGCATGCTAACAATTCTTCTAGCTTCCTACTTTAATAATAATAATAAAAATAATAATAACAATAATAATCCTTTCTCCTAAAGACACAAGGCTTGAAATTTGTAGGGTAGGGGACTAGTTGGTTACATCAACCTCAGTGTTTTGCTGGTACTTAATTTATTGAACCCAAAAGGATGAAAAGCAAAGTTGATCTTGGCGATATTTGAACTCAGAACATAGTGATGGGTGAAATACCACTAAGCATTTCGTCCAGCATGCTAATAATAATAATACTAATAATAATAATAATAATAATAATAATAATAATCCTTCCTACTACAGGCACAAGGCCTGAAATTTGTGGGGAGGGGTAAGTCAATCACATCGACCCCAGAATTTGACTGGTACTTGATTTATCAACCCTGAAAGGATGAAAAGCAAAGTCGACTTCGATGGAATTTGAACTTAGAATGTAGCTAGAGACGAAATACTGCTAAGCATTTTGCCCAGCATGTTAACGATTCTGTCAGCTTGCTACCTTAGAAATACTAATAATAATAATAATAATAATAATAATAATAACAACAATAATAATAATAACGATAATAATAATAATAATAATAATAATAATAATAACTTTCAATACAGTAACCATAAGAGCATCACAGCAAACCACAGCACATACCCAAGGCACACAGAGCTGCGCTCGGTAGTGAAGTGAAAGCACATTGTAAAAATAAAACTACTGAATAATAATGATAATAATAATAGTAACAATAATCTATTAATACTGTGATACTGGGTCTGAAAAATTATGTTGTGTAGAGTAAAGAAAGAATAATATCAGCCAGCGATACCCAAAAAGTGACTGAAACAGTAAGAGAATTCAAGGAGAAAAAGAAGAACAACAAAATAAACAAAGAAATGAAATTACATTACCAAGTCATGCAACAAACCAAGAATGCTAAAAGTAAAGATCACTGGCCCTGGTTGACAGATAGGAACTTGATATGAGAGACAGAAATGCTAATTATAGTCACTTAGGAACAAACCCTTAGAACAAATTTGATAAAACGTAAAGATCAACAAAACTCAGTCAGACAACAAATATAGAATCTGTAGGAAAGGAGACAAAAGTATCAATCATCTTTTGCGTGAGTGCAAAATACTAACACAAAAGGAGGATAAACACAGACATGACTGTGTAGGTAAAAGCATACATTGGGATGTTGGTCAAGTGCGTGACTTCAATACAACAGAAAAATGGTGTGAACATGAAACAGAGGCTGTGACAGAAAATGTGAATTAAAAGATCTTGTGGGGTTTCTCCATAAACACTGACCATATCATTGAAGCAAGAAAACTGGCTGTGACTATAGAGGACAAAAATAAACAAACAATGTAAGATCATAGATTTTTACCATTTCCTATAACAGCAGAGTTGGTACTAAAGAAATGGAAAGAAATGAAAAATATCAGGATCTAACCAGAGAATTGAAGAGACTGTGGAAGACCAAGACAACAATTATTTCTATAGTAATTGGTGTGCTTGGCACAACACCCAAAATTCTAACCTAAAAAACTGAAAGAAATTGGAATTGAAACTTGCATCGTCAACCTGCAGAAACATACTGTCCTATAATTATGCAGGAAACTCAAGAAAATTCTTGAGATTTGAGAAGACTTGTCGCCAAACTTTAAAATAAAATACCTGCTCACCTAATTTGCATGCAGTAATGAAATGATAATGATTATAATTTGATGTGTAGCGACATATGATATGGAGGACAACTGGTGGTTCTTACAGGACAATCTGCTGAGGGCCACTGACCAAATTTGTGGCTGGCACAAACCCCCTTCTTGACCTAAGGTGATATGGTGGTGGAACAGTGTAGTTGACAAGGCCATTAGAGAAAAGAAACAGGCCTGGAAGGACTGTAAGTGTGGTAGTAGCATGGAACTGTATCAGACAGCCAGAAAGGAAGCAAAGAGACAGGTGTATTTAGCCTAGGGAAAAGTAGAAAAGAAGTTTGCCAATATACTGTGATGTGAGGACCAGAGACTTCAAGTGTTTTGTATTGCAAGACAGTGTGAGAGAAAATCATGATGTCATAGAAGAAATGTTCCACGTGGATGATGGTTCACTTGCTTTTAATGATTCTGCAAAGAAAGAAGCTTGTAAATGTCAATATGAAAGGCTGCTAAATGTAGAAAATGATTGAGGGAAGGACAGTCTGCCAAATGTAGACCCAATTAAAGATATGAAGACAGGGAAAGCCCCTGGCCCATCAGGAATCACTGCTGAGATGCTTAGCCTAGTCATTCATATAATTAATGATGAGCAGACATGTTTCTGACTTACTGGGCCTCATCAGCACACCATAGTCAGGGAAACATGGTTGGTCAGCTGTATTTTAAGATAGAGAATCTTTTTAGAGCACATCATTCAGTACATCAAAGCCTACTTGGTTCATCATAACCCATGGTATTGGTTTGAGTAGTTAATTCCTTTATATGTTTGACTGATTATCCAAATTAATGATGAAAGAAAATATTGGCTTACCAATTCTCATGCTGGTCTGTGAATTTGACTAATCCTCGAAATGAGACAGGAATTTCAGACTTAAAACTAAGGCAGCAGATGATCTCCTCAGAAGTATCTGGAGAGGTTTAAAAAAAAAAAAGAAAAAAGAACAAAAAAAAGAATAAAAGGCAAAAACATGAAAATACAAAAAAAAAAATACAAGATTACAAATCATTTAATGATAACCAGAATGAAATTCCATGTTACAGAATAGTGCTGAGCCTCTGTTCATATTTTGACAGCCAGGTTCAATACCCAGTGCCCTTATTGCAGCAACTATTTCATCTCTGCATCAGGGTGATGGTGGTGGTGGTGATGATGATGACGATGACAATGACTATGACATTGATGATGGAAATGATAATAAAAAGCACCAGTGCTGGTGCCGCATAAAAAGAACCTGAGCTCGTGCTACATAAGAAGCACCCAGTACACTCTGTAAAGTGGTTGATTTTAAGAAGGGTATTTAACTATAGCAACAATGCTAAAACAAAGAATAGGTACCTGGGCAGCTCTCCAGCTGTCCAGCTCCTCTTAAATTGTCCGACCCATGCCAGCATGGAAAATGAGCATTAAATGAGGATGTGTGCTGGTGGCATGTAAAAAGCACTATCCGAACGTGGCTGATGCCAGTGCCCCCTGACTGGCTCCTGTGCCAGTGGTGTGTAAAAAGCACTATCCGAACGTGAACAATGCCAGGGCTGCCTGACTGGCACCTGTGCCAGTGGTATGTTAAAAGCACCTACTACACTCTCGGAGTGGTTGGCGTTGGGAAGGGCATCCAGCTGTAGAAACCTTGCCAGATCAGATTAGAGCCTGGCACAGCCTTCTGGCTTGCCAGTCCTCAGTCAAACCGTCCAACCCATGCCAGCATGGAAAACGGATGTTAAACGATGATGATGATGATGATAACAATGGCAAAACCTATTTTCATCAAACTTTTCACCTCTACATGAAAATGATGAGGATAATGATGATGAGAAAATGGTGGTGGAAATAATGATGATGATGATGATACTGTTGTTGATAATGATAATGACACTGACGATGATGATGATTTATATAAAGTTGGTGAGAATGAGAATGAGAATGAGAATAATGATGATGATGTTGATGCAGGAAGAGGAAGTAAAGCAAAAAAAGAAAAAGAATTGATAGATTTAAAAAAAATATGAAATCCAAAAAAGAACATTAAAGCAATATTTTTTGCTATTTTTTAAACTATCACAGATTAAAAGCTTTTTGCATCAGTAGCAACACCACCTTCAACACCAAAAAAAGAAGAAAAAAAACAAAAAAAGAAAAAAAAAACCCAAAAAACTTTACTAACAATACCACCACCACCACCACCACCACCAACAACAACAACAACAACAACACTGACATTAAATAACATTTTGTTTTGAAATAATATAGACAACAAAAATTATTACTTCGATAATTACGGCATTTTGAATTTGTTGTTCTAATTGTTAATGTGCCTGTTATTAAACATGTCATTTATAATTTCATAATCAACCAACCAACCAATCATCCATCCATCCAGCCAATCAGTGAACCGATTAACCAATCTACCAATCAACCAACTAAACATCCACCTGTCAAAGCAAGCAAACAACCAACCATCTAATTATCCAACCAAGCAGCCTTCACACATCCATCTAACCAACCAACCAACCAACCACCCAATCAAACAATCATCCAACCAACCAACCAACCAGCCATCCATCCAACCAAACAATCATCCAACCAACTAACCAACCAACCATCCATCCAACCAAACAATCATCCATCCAACCAACCAACCAACCGACCGACCGACTGACCAACTAACCAACCGACCGACTGACCAACCAACCAACCAACCAACCAACCAACCAAACAAACAAACAACCAACCAACCATCCAACCATCCATCTAACCAACCAATCAACCAGCCAACCAACCATTTAACCAACCAACCAACCAACCAACCATCTAATCAACCAACCAGCCAACCAACCAACCAATCAACCAACCAACCCACCAACCAATCAACCAACAAATCAGCCAACCAACCATCCATCCATCCATCCATCCAACCAACCAACCATCCAACCAACCAACCAACCATCCAGCCAACCAACCAACCAACCAACAAATCAGCCAACCAACCATCCATCCATCCAACCAACCAACCAACCAACCATCCAACCAACCAACCAACCAACCAACCATCCAGCCAACCAACCAACCAACCAACCAACAAATCAGCCAACCAATCATCCATCCATCCATCCATCCAACCAGCCAACCAACCAACCAACCAACCAACAAATCAGCCAACCAATCATCCATCCATCCATCCATCCAACCAACCAACCATCCAACCAACCAACCAACCATCCAGCCAACCAACCAACCAACCAACCAGTCAACAAGCCATGTTGATAGAAGTTTACAAGCCATAAATTAACTTTAACCAAATATTTGTAATATTCATTATATTCTGTGAACCACATGATTTTGATCGAGAGACAATGATGATGATGATGATAGTGTTGGTGGTGGTAGTGATGATGACGACGACGACGATAATAATAATGATGATGATGATGATGATGATGATGCCTGGTTGCACTGCTGATTTACAGCCGTTCCTGTTCCTTAAAAAAAAAACAACAGTTTTTGTTTGTAGAATTATTACTAAATTATGACGGTAGAAACAAATATAGTTTTTCACCTTATTTATTTTGTGGATGTATATGTGTAGGTGGACGTGGGTGCATATATGTGTGTGTGTGTGTGTGTGTAATTGTTTTTTGTGTCTCTCTGCAAATAAAAAAAATTAAAAAAAAGCAAAACAAATCAAAGAGTGCCAACCTGAATTCTATCACTCTAATTACTTCTGGAATATTTTCTTCATTATTTTGTACCACAACCGCGACCATCATCTTCATCATCACCCATATCATTATCATTTTCATCCTTTCATTGTTGTGACTATACTACCATCATTCCCATCACTTTTAACACTATCATCATCATCATCATCATCATCATCATTGTCATCACTATTATTACCATTGTTATCACCATCATTAGCTATCATCATTGCTATCGTGTTTTGCATCACCGTCCTTGTTATCAGCATCATTGTTATGATCTCCCAATATCATCAATATCATTGTCATCTTTATTAAAATCTATCATCACTTTTATGATCATAATTATTATCATTCTTATCACTGGCACCACCACCACACCACTATCAATATCACCACCACCATCATTATCATCATCATCTTTATCACTACCAGAAATATTTTACTCTTTTGCGATTTTTCCTTCTCTTCTTCCTATCCCAATGTTTACTATCACCGTCATCATAATCGTCATCATCGTTGCTATTGACATTAGCCTTAGTTTATCACCCCCATCACTGTTAACAGCAACAACAATGAGCCAAATGAGAGAGAGAGTCTCTCAATGCCATTGACTGACTAGCAACAAATAGCAGCCAAATATCCCTCCTATTACACACTATATGTTTTTCCAAGAACAAAACTGAATATAACTGGCACCTAAAGAATGCCCAAGGTTACTTCAGCTAAGATATTGAGACTATAGCAGCAAACATGAGGACATCAGTCCTAAGATAATATTGGACTGGATTGCCTATGTTCAGTCTATTGTAGGATGAATATGTCCTCTCCAGCAACCATGGTCTGATATGGAGGCTGTGAATTTGAGCTTGAAATCATACTGGTTTGATGAGTCTACTCTGCCGATTGGCTTGACATGGCTTGGCAGAGGGGTGCAGTTTTTTGTTGTCTTATCCTCATCTTTGAAACGCCTAGTTTAGAATAGAGGCAGCTGATGAAGGAAAAGTTCCATAAGTGGCTCGTCTGTTTTCCTATGTGTTCGTTCTGTTGTCTGTAAACAAAGTCCGTTTTTGTGCTTTATGTTTCCGTTCCTTTTTCTGACGTCCTGTACCCGGATATGCATCTATATACACATGTAGATGTAGGTATGTACATATATGTATGTATACATGCATATGCACATATATCATTAGTATTATTAATTAAGTTAGCTACATCAACCTTGGTGCTCAAATGGTACTTATTTTATCAACCGCAAAGGGATGAAAATAAAATTAATATTAGACTTTTAATGTTTTAAGGAATGGTATAGTCAGATAACAATGATCTCAGTTTTGTAGAATCATAGGGACTTGAATATGTAGAATAACTGGTGAACAAGTTCAATCTTGCTAGGAGATTATGAATGCATAAAAAAAGTAAAAAAACAAACTATAAAGCAAAAAAAAAGCTCTACCCCCCCACACAAAAAAATCATGTTATAATGATTACAATGAAGGTTTGGTACTTACCACCGTTATCAAGAATTGTTGCTTTGAAAGGTTCAATAACTTTGTTGTCATCACAAGTGACACTAGGACATTCAACTGTCAGTTCAGGAAACCTACAACAATAAATAAATAAACAAATAAAGAAATTAATTAATTAGTAAAAAAATCATGGTAAGTAGCTTGCTTCCCAACAACATGGTTCCAAGTTCAGTCCCACTGTGTGGAACCTTCGGCAAGTGTCTTCTACTATAGCCTTGAGCTGACCAAAGACTTTGAGAGTGGATCTGTTAGATGGAAACTGAAAGATACCTGTCATATATATATATATATATATATATATATATATATATATATGTATTCTTCTATTCTTTTATTTGTTTCAGTCATTTGACTGTGGCCATGCTGGAGCACCACCTTTAGTTGAATAAATCGACCCCAGGACTTATTATTTGTATGCAGTGGGACTGAACCTGGAACCATGTGGTTGGTAAGCAAGCTACTTACCACACAGCCACTCCTGTGCCTGTATGTATGTGTTTGTGTGTGTGTGTGTGTGTATATATATATATAGTTGGAATTTACAAAAAAAGCAAAGGACGAAGACAGGTGTGTAAACAACAAATAGGTGTATTAGTTTAATGCTCAGGAGGTGAGAAAGTCTTTTATGTTTCAAGCCTACGATCTACGACAATATATGTATGTATGTATGTATGTATGTATGTATGTATGTATGTATGTATGTATGTATGTATGTATGTATATATATATATATATATATATATATATATATATATATATATATATATACACACACATACTAGACTACCTGTGACCTGTTGGGTCACCTGGAAAGTCTGAGTTTTCCAGCAACAGAGTTTTGTTTCATGGGTTTTCTTTTTCTTTTCCAGATTATTTTGCATGCTTTCAATGAATGTGACATTGAAATCATGCATAAACGGCTCCTTTCCCCAGAAAAAGAAAGATTTGGCTGCTATTTCTTGTCTGACCTGCTACCACATAACAGGTATTTTGGGTCAACTATCACAAATAGCTGTTATGTGGTAGCAGCCAAATCTTTGGAGCTGAGATACGTTGAATGCACTCCAAAAGATTTTTGTAATGGTATTCCCTTGGGGTGATCTTTCGCTTTGACTCTCAGAACTGTCATCCGGATCAGTTGGTTTTGTTTGTTAATTTCCGTAAAAAATTTTTATCTGTTCACTTTTGTTTTAGAGTGAAAGAGAGGAGAAAGTGAAAGATGTATGAACGTGTATAGGAAATGGATGTGTGTGTGTGTGTGTGAGAGAGAGAGAGAGAGAGAGAGAGAGAGAGAGAGAGAGAGAGGGAGAGAGAGAGATAGAGTGCCACTTACACATACATGAGAACACACATTCACTCACTCACTCCTCTCTCTCTCTCTCACACATACACATGCACATGTACATACAAAAAAAGATGTACACATATGTATTGATGTATGTACGTATACATAACAAACACCTTCATTCACTCTCTCTCTTTCTCTCTCTCTTTCACATACACATGTCCATTTCATATACACACGTACATACATTTTTCACTTTCTCCTCTCTTTCACTTTAAAACAAAAGTAAATGAATAAAAATGTTTTACGGAAATTAACGAACTCCGGACGACAGTTCTGAGAGTCCAAGCAGAAGATCGCCATTCACTTGAAAATAATTTAAAAAAGACATTAAAACAGTCTGTTTAAAGAAAGCTAAAATATAAATACTTACTGTACAAGCAACTTACATTTCTGAAATCACATTCAGATAAAAATATTTGTGTGTGTGTGTATGTGTCACAGCTAGTGGACCTGTGTTTGTGTTGATTGACATACCATGACATTCATTATATGTGTGTGTATTTTGTATGTGTATGTGTGTTGATGTCATGGAAGCCATGTTTTGTTTTTTGTCAAGAAATAACAAACCGAAATTGTGTTTAATTGCTTTCTTTAATAAATAGAGGTCCAAATATCACAAAAATTTGTACTGCACTGCCGAAGGTAAGTATGGAAATATATATGCAAAAAAAAATAATTAAGGTAAAATATACTATTTCTGAGATATTTCACGTACAAACAAACATCTCTAGAGTTTTATTATTATTAAGATATATATATGTGTGTGTGTGTGTGTGTGTGTGTATGTATGTATAAATAAAGATACAGATAAAGAAATAATTTTATTCTCAAATGCAGGATAATGCTAGTAATATAGCATGAACAGGATAAACTATCCACATTTTGCAGAAAAATCTGTTGGCTGCCAACAGATTTTTCTGCAAAATATGGATAGTTTATCCTGTTCATGCTATATTACTAGCATTATCCTGCGTTTGAGAATAAAATTATTTCCTTATCTGTATCTTTCAATACATCTCAATGCTTCTAAACCTAACTTCTAAACGTAAGTTTAATTTAACATGTGTGTGTGTGTGTCCCACACCACTACTTGACAGTTTGTGTTAGTGTGTTCATGTTCCTATAACTCAGCAGTTTGGCAAAAGAGACTGATAACATAAGTACAAGTTGTAAGAAATATAAGCAATGGGTTTGATTCATTATTCCTTAGATAAAAAATTTCCTCAAGGTGGTGCCCCAGCATGGCCACAGTCTAATGAATGAAACAAATAAAAGAAAAATGATGGAAATAAAAAATAAATAAAACAGATGTATAAGAAAATCAAAATAAAAACAACAAGCAATATTCCTCACAATTTTACTGTATTTTATATGGTATTTGAGTGTTAGGAAACTTGACATGTTTTCATCTTTTAGCATTTAAACCATCTAGTAGCCTTACTACTAGATGCAGTTTAATATTTTGTGCTGGATGAAAGTGAGCCAGCAGAATTGTTAGCATGCTGGGTAAAATACTTAGTGACATTTCATCCATCTTTATGTTCTGAGTTCAAATTCTGCCGAAGTCCACTTTCTCTTTCATTCTTTCAGGGGTGATAAAATAAGTACCAGGTGAGTATTGGGACCGACGTAATTCACTTACTTCACTCCCGTGAAATTTTTGGTCTTGTGCCAAAATTTAAAACCAATATGTTGAGTTGGATGAAAGGTGGGACGAGCTAGCAGAATCATTAGTCAGCCAGGCAAAATGCTAGGCAGCATTTCGTCCCTCTTTACACTGTGGGTTCAAATTCTGCCAAGGTTCACTTTGCCTTTCATGCTTTTGGCGTCAATACAATAAGTACCAGTTGAGCACGGGGGTCAATGCAATCAACTTACTTTTTCCCACAAAATTGCTGGCCTTGTGCTAAAATCTGAAACCAATGTTTTGTGCTGAACACAATAAATCAATAAAAAGCATGCAGCAGATTTGAAATCATAACGCTTGAGAAGTAAGAAGGCAGAGTATAAATAACTAATCTATTTAACCATTCATTTGCTTCTACCAATAAACAATTAAATAAATAAATACACAAATTAAATTAATTACTTAATTACCAACTATTTGAGAACTAGACAGCTGTAGAGGGGTCAGTGAGCAGGTCACTGATGTGTAATGATGAAAGAACTTTGCTCCAAGCAACTAAATAATTAAATAATAACAAAGTGAATATGAACCACCTCCAGTGCATGTGTTTGTGGTAATTGATATTGTTGTTGTTGTTTTTTAGCCCCAAGTCAAACCTGATCAAGCAAAACTTTGACCAAATGGACTCTGGCAGTGACTTTTATTTTTTTAACAACCTAGTGTATTTTGAACTACATTAAACTATGAGTCCTTCACTTTACTTTTTCTTTTACAAAGTAAATAGAATTTAACCTGAAATGAAACTTAGGTATGTTTTCTAGCGATTCAAGCAACCACATAGTATGCATGTGTGGCGTGGTATTTGTGGTGTGGTGTGTGTGCATACGTGCACATGTGCGTGTGTGAATGTGCATATGTGTCTTGTTGTTGTTGTTGCTTACTTTCAGATCATTCTGAATTGAGCAGACCATTCTGTTATTTTTCTTTCGGGTATAATGTATATCTAAGACCACATTAACCAATAGGTCTATCACTTTCTAAGATGGTAGCATGTGATTTCAAATGGAGCTGGGTACTATTTCTTGTTGTTAGGTTCACCACATAGCAAATCCCTCATTGGTTCACACATGTTTTTCTTAAGACCAGAGATGTTTTTCAAAATAAATATACAGTTTTCATTAATTAGTTGAGTCATATTTGTTGGTAGTGTTGGCGTTGACATTGTCATCTTTGTCATCATCATTGTCATTGCCATATCCATTTTTTGTGATGGTCAGGGTAGGACGGTTTGACAGGAGCTGCCAAGTCAAAGGACTATATCAAGCTCTGATGTCTGCTTTATCATGTTTTCTGCAGCTGGGTGCCCATTGTAACACCAGTGACTTTACAGAGATGTACTGGATGTTTTTTATGTAACACCAGCACCAGTAATGTCACTAAGTAATTTGCAGGACAAAACACCACAACTGAGGGGAGAAATAGTATTGAGAAAGGTGGCTTTGTGTCAGGTGATGTGAAGTTGAAGTATGATGTGAGAAACAGGTATAAGTGACTTGCTGTAGGGGAGATACATTGTTGTCCCTATTGTAAAAAAAAAATGAGAGAAGATGGTCATAGAGAGGTTAGAGGTAAAGTTAAAATCACTCACGTAGAATAGTCAACTGGCTGCATAACAACATCGACAGAGTCTTCAATTTGCAATGGAACTCTGAAGTACACAGCAGATGGGTTGAACACAATCCAGGAAAGCCTCACAAAAACACAGATCTGAAGATATTTGTGAACTGTTTTGTAGTTTTCATTGAGGTAAATTGGAATCTGGAAGCTATAGTTGGTGCAGGTTTCTGTGCCCAGCAACATTGACAAGTAGAAGATATGAAAAACATACAAAGGTGAGATTTTAAAAATTGAACACAGCAGAGAATGAGATAAAGTAAAAGTCAGAAATGGATAAAATAATATTAGGAAAAAAAAAAAAAATGAGAAAGTAAAAATGAGAGCAACAAACATAAAAAAATACCATCTCAAAACTGATATGTCATCATTGACACAGGTGTTGCACAGAGTGTTCAAGACTGAGACTTCATAAAACAAACTTCTTAACCATACAACCATGTCAGAAACACACACAGACCAAATTTTATTGTGAGCTTTTGAAAATTCCATTCGCTTTGTCAAACATAGTGCATTACAGTATATACTTTAACTGATATTCATATATATATATATATATATATATGTATATATATACATATATACACACACACATATATATATGTGTATATATATATATATATATATATACATACACACACACGTGTATACATACACACATGGATATACATATGGATTTCACTGGACTCTTCCATTGATGAAAAATTGCTCCAATACACCATGACATTTGAACTTATTTAAACTTCCTGTTTTTTCATAATCTGTACGTTGTTACTTTGCTTCTCTCTCTCTCTCTTTCCCTTTCCAACTTCTCTTCTTTTCTCCCTGTTTCTTCCTTTTTTTCTTTTTCTTCTCATGTCTTTTCAATTTTTTGAACTTTTATACTCTGTACGTCATTACTTTGCCTTTCTCTCTCCTCCTTTTTTTCTCCTTTTTCAATCATGCCTGATTACAAATCTTTCCTCCTCCACCTTCACCACTGCCTAAAGAAAAACCTTTCCACACTTCCTTTCTACTGCTTTCAACCTTCTATTAATCTTTCCCTAGTAATTTAAAAAAAAAACACAGTTCTATAGCCATGTTTCATTTCTCAGTCACGGCCTTCACAACACCTCATCCCCAAAGGTTTCTACCTCCATTTCTACCCAACTTTCCACTCTGCTTCTGCCATCCTACCCTTACTCTGTACTACTTCCTACTGTCTTATGAGTGTCACCATTCATTCCAAACTCTCCAAAATACACATCCTCAACCGCCTTCTCCCTCTTGCTTATTCCATCTTTTTCTCCTCTCTTTCACCTTCCTATGCACACACTATTCTACGCTACATAATCCATTTAAATCATCTCTTCCATGAATTTCTTGCTCTCACTAATCAATATAAACTCCACTCACTCCTCCATTCCGTCACACCTTATGCCACTTCCCCCACCCCTCCCCGATATGCTTCCCCCTCATCCTCACCCCAAACCTGGAAAAAGTAGATATATATTTGTATTGGGAACCACTTCACATTGCCAGCCGGTGGCTGTCACAAGCTGATGACAGGCCAATACCAAGAAACTCGGGTCTGTGTGTATCACAGATGGAGATAGGAAGGATGACTTCCCTTTGCAAATACTGAAAGGGAACAGAAAGTGCGTCAATAGCCAGCTGGAGGAGATGTCTTCCTGGGGCAACAAGCTACACTAGCATCAACCCTTAAGGGTTAGCCACATTTAGGTGGCAAATATATTTCACGATATATATGTGCATATATATATATATATATGTATATATATATATATATATATATATATATGGCTGATAGTTAGCAAGGTGAGACACACATAAGAAAGAAGGAAACAAAGGACCACTGATGAGGTCACAGAAGTGTGACGAAAGAACTCTGGCCGAAATAAGATTAAGATTAAGATTAATGTAATATAAAGCTGAAAAAAAAAAAAAAAAAAAAAAATTAACACCAAATATACAGTGCGTGTGTTTTTATTGGCTAAACTGGCAATATGACCATCCCCAAGTACAACAATATATATATATATATATATATATATGTATATATATATATATATATATATATATATATATATATATATATATACATATATATACATACATATATATAAATATATATATATATATATATATATATATATATATACATATATATATATATATATACATACATATATATATGAATATATATATATGCATATATATTTGAAGAAAAGCAACAAAAATTCAATAGGTTATAGCAGTACGTACATTTCGTACAAGCTCCATTTATTCATGTAGTGAGAACACTACATAAAATGTATAATGAAAATGTACTCCTCACCTTGCATATATCTTCAAAATGACTTTCTAAAATGAAATTCCATTATGCAGCTGAGGAGTACATTTTCATTGTACATTTTATGTAGTGTTCTCAGTTCATGAATAAATGGAGATTGTACGAAATGTGCGTACTGCTATAACCTATTGAATTTTTGTTGCTTTTTTTCAAATTTTATTCACCAAATCTCTTGATTTTGTTCTTGGTTTTTACCCTACCAAATTCTGGTGCCTCAAACATTTTAAGTACCACATTTAATCTTTTGATTAAATCTATATCATTATATACATATATATGTATATATCCATCCATCCACCCACCTATCCATCCGTCTATCCATCCACCCGCCTGTCTGTCTACCTACCTATCCATCCATCCATCCGTCTGTCTGTCTGTCTTGCTATAGACATATGGTGTAAAATACACCCAAATCAGCTCACAGTGCCACCTATCCAGACTGTGAGATGCAAGCATTTCGGAGTAGTTATCTCCTCTTCAGTCATAGAAACCGGGCAGTAGTACTGCGAGCTGATAAGAGAGACATACTCTTTTATGTTTTTTATAGCGAGAAGTTTTCTTCATAACAAAACATGGTGAATGGCTTGTTTACAAGTCAAATGTGCTCTTAGCATATTTGAAATGGTGTTAACATTGAATAAAGATTAAAGTTATAGTTGAGTAAAAGTTAGTTGAGACAGAAGATTGGAAGCCATCTGAATATTGGAAAAAAAGTTACTTCTATCATGATGATTCACACTGAGTTTCAAAACTTTGACATCATGACTGCTGCTCAATGCTCTGTGAATACTGTAAAGGCTCTAAGATGTGACATGGAAATCATGAAAACCAAATTCCTTCAGAATGTGATTGTCTACAACATCATCAGCTCCAGTTTCTAGCTTCCTAATTCCCTCAATTGTAATCCCATGGATTACCATGTGTGGGTTGTAATTGAGAAAGACACCAACTATCAGCAATAACAAGGAGGTGTTTGAAGATCTTTCCAGGGATACAGCGAGGAATGCATACAACAGGTTCCAAAGCCATCTTAAGGTTGTGGTGGAACAACAGTCAGGATTGAAATACTTTACGTTCATATGCCTGTTAGGTGAAGCTTTAAACTGGCACTATGTTAATTATGTCAACAAGGGTTCTCTTTGATCTGATCAAGAGAACAGCCTGCTCATGAAATTAATGTGCAAGTGGCTGAGCACTCCACAGACATGTATACCTTTAATGTAGTTCTCGGGGAGATTCAGCGTGACACAGGGTGTGACAAGGCTGGCCCTTTGAAATACAGATGAAACATGAAATGAAGTGTCTTGGCTCAAGGACATAATGTGCCACTAGGAATCGAACTTAAGACCTTCGATTGAGAGCCAAATACTTTAACCACTAAGCCATGCACCTTCACAGGTGAAGCTTTACCTAAGGCTAAATAACAATGAAAATCTTAGCGGCAGTAATGTTAATGACAATGAAAATAACAACTAGTGTAATAAAAGCAACAATATTCTTCAAAACAATAGTATAGCTGAAACGCACTTGGAGAGCAAATCACTGTTATAACTTCTTTTTCGTGTGGTCCAAGATGGTGCCCAATACATCCTTCTTTTGTTAACTCCAGCCATTCACCTTCTTTATTTACAAACTTGAGAACATCTTTATTGTTGTTTGTTTCTAGAATACTCAGGTCAAGATCATATCGCAGGTTGTGGTTGGTTTTATTTTCAACAACAATCTCTTGAGACTAAAAAGCAAGAAGTAAAAACAATGAAATAATAATGGGGAGTGTGTGTGTGTGGGGGGGGGGGGAGAAGGATTGTCGTTTTTTTTTTCATTTCAGAATGAAGCATTACAATTACAGACAACAAAAAGATGAGGTTCAAATCTTTGTTTTAGTAGCCATTATAGTGTAGTGCTGACCTTGGCTGGCCTCAACATGAACAAACCTTTAGCATGGAAGAATCTAATTAAATTAACTAAGAAAGAAATCAATATTTCTATGGAAGAAAGTGGTGAGGTGGCAGAATTGTTAGCATGCCAGGCAAAATGCTTAGCAGTATTTTGTCTGACTTTATGTTCTGTGTTCAAATTCCACTGAGGTTGACTTTGCCTTTCATCCTTTTGGGGGGCGAGAAAGTAAGTACCAGTTGAGCACTGAGGTCAACGTAATTGACATACATGTATGTATGTTGTTGTTGGAATTCCATCGCTTACGACATCAAGGGTTCCAGTTCATCCAATCAACGGAACAGCCTGCTCGTGAAATTAACGTGCAAGTGACTGAGCACTCCACAGACACGTGTACTGTTAACATAGTTCTCGGGGAGATTCAGCGTGACACAGTGTGACAAGGCTGACCCTTTGAATTACAGGCACAACAGAAACAGGAAGTAAGAGTGAGAGAAAGTTGTGGTGAAAGAGTATAGCAGGATTCGCCACCATCCCCTGCCGGAGCCTCGTGGAGCTTTAGGTGTTTTTGTTCAATAAACACTAACAACGCCCGGTCTGGGAATCGAAATCGCGATCCTATGACCGCGAGTCTGCTGCCCTAAGCACTGGGTCATTGCACCTCCACATGTATGTATGTACGTATGTATGTACATATGTATGTATACACACACAAACACACATATGAATGCAAATATATATATATATATATATATATATATATATATATATATATATATACATATACATATATATATATATATAGGTGCAGCCATAACTGTATGGTTAAGAAGTTGCTTCTCCAGCGATGTAATTTTGGGTTCAGTCCCACTGCTTGGCTACTTGGACATGTGTCTTCTACTATAGACCCCAGGGTGGCTAAAGTCTTATGTGTGGAATCAAAATATTTCATTGTACACCTTCTGTACACTTCACTAGTGGGTATCAAATATGCCTTCTCCTTGACTTAAGACTGAGTTCGGTTCCAACTGACAGGTCATAAGTCGATCTGGTCATATGTCGGATTTATATTTTTCAACACTATCTTCATTCAAACACAACTGATGCTTGAAAGTGATTGAGTGAGACACAGTGACAGGCACTGGATGCCTGGGTCTGAGGGTGTCCTGAATTGCCAGATGCTGCCATAGTTATCATATGTGCAACTGCCCAATGTCTGAAAATCGATTTATTTATTTATTTATTTATTGAAGTTGTAAGTGTGGATGGTCTTAAGTCAAGGAGAAGGTGCAGTTGAAAAGAATAAAAGTCTCTTTTATCTTTTATCTTTTATTCTTTTACTTGTGTCAGTCATTAGACTGTGGCTATGCTGGGGCATTGCCTTGAACAATTTTTAGTCGAATGAATCAACCCTAGTACTTTCTTCTTTTTAAAACCTGGTACTTATTCTATTGATTGCTCTGCCAAACCAATAAATTATGGGGATGTAAGCTTACCAGTACTGGTTATCAAGTGGTGGTAGGGGACAAACACAGACACAATGATACACACACACACACACACACACACACACACACACACAAGACACACAGACGCATAAGATTCACAGACACAAAGACCCACACATACATATATATACACGATGAGCTTCTTCCAGCATCTGTCTACCAAATCCACTCATAATGCTTTGGTCAGCCCTAGGCTATAATAGAATACACTTGCCCAAGGTGCCATGTGGTTGAGAAGCAAGCCTCTTACCATACAGGAGTGCCTGCGCTTATACAGACCCCTCTCCATAAAAAAACAAAGCCAAAATGAAAACACAATTATAATAAAAAGACCTACCTTTTTCTGCTCTGTCATGAGATGCACTTTATGGTAAGTGAAGACAAAGCTGAATTGAATTCTGTATGATGACAGTTCAAAAACAGGCCTCAGCCCACTGGCAATTACTCTCCGTCTTGGTGTGACAATCTGAGCAAAGGTGTTACGAGCATTGAGATGTCGTTTGGAAGCAGTTGATGTTTCACTGGAATCATGTGGTGAGGAGTGAGGAGGTGGTGCTGGTGCTGCTGTATGGTTGATGAACACTGGCATGAGGAAGTTGTAAGCAGCTACCTGAAACATATAAATCACAAGAGACAAACTAGATGAGAAAATACAGAATATTCTTTAGCTGACCCTGTGCCATCATAAATGATGGTTAATTGTAGTATTTTATATATAAATAATGTGCAAAATAAGGTACATGATAATCACAGATACAAACATTCACATACTTCAAACAGAGTTGAAATGCTGTTTGATTTTTCTTTTCAACATTGAATGTTCACCATTCCAACATAAGGAATCTTGTCCAATGTTCTCATAACTCTGCTAGTCCACTGCCCATCATCATCATCATCAACATTTAACATCTGTTTCCCATGCTGGAATGGGTTGAATGGCTTGAAAGGAACTGGCAAGGCCAGGGGCCACACCAGGTTTCATAGACTGTTTTGACTTGGTTTCTATGGCTGAATGCCTTTCCTGCTGCCAACCACTTTACAGAATGTACTGGATGCATATTTCACAGTACCATCACCCATTATTTTTATGTGACACCAGCACTAGTGCTTTTTATGAGGAACCAGCATCCACACCAATGCTTTTTTATATGGCACCTTGGTTTTAGGATCTCAATTCTGTTGTGGTGGGTGGGTGGGTGGGTCTTCTTGAGTACAGTAATGTACCACATATCTCGGTCCTTTGAGATCTCCTTCATAAGGTTCAGCAGCATTCTCTCAAAAACACTCAAGATTTATATATATAATGAATCCAGAAGGATGAAAGGGGAAGTTGATATCAGTGAGATTCAAATCCAGAATGTAGAGAGCTGGAACAAATGCACCATGGTATTCTAGACCATTCTTTAGCAATTCTGCCTCTTCATTTTTATTCATATGCTAGCAGCTAAGCTAGATTTCACCGGGTCGGTTTGGATGATGTGGCTGTAAGCATTCGACTTGTTTGGGCATCTTTACATTAAAAGAACAATTTTAGAATGACTTCTTTTCTATCAAATCGCTAAAAATAACTGACCAACAAAAAAAATACATGATTCAACCAAATCAAAAAATAAACCCAAATACTAAGCGAACAAAAACAAACCATCCCATTTCCATTGCACACACACACACACACAGACACACACACACACACAGACACACACACACATACACACACAATGACATGCCCCTCTTTTACATACACACACACATTCACATACCCCCCGTTTACATACACACACACATATTCACACAGAGCTGAAATGCTGTTTGATTTATGTATTTCAGCATTCACTTTTCATCATCACACTACCAACAATGAAATCACCCCTTCCTTTCTCATTCATAAACACAAGAGTATTATTATAGCAGATTATCTCAGTAACCATGAGACAAGAAAGAATCACCCATGTCGAATTTATATGTATAGATATATTTACCATTTAGTCCAGATGCTTCCCTCTTCACCTACATGTGATGCTGTTTATAATTATTTCTGAGATTTTCACATTTAGACACTGTTAACCATTCAAACATGAGGTAGATAGAAATGGAGTCAAGGCGCCTCCTTTTTTTTTATATTCAAAGTAGCAAAACAAAACAATCAGAATTAGATGCCTTTCTCAGGAGCTCAATATAATAACATCATCACCATCATCGTTTAACGTCCACTTTCCATGCTAGCATGGGTTGGACGATTTGACTGAGGACTGGTGAACCAACTGCCTACACAAGGCTCCAATCTGATTTGGCAGAGTTTCTACAGCTGGATGCCCTTCCTAATGCCAACCACTCCGAGAGTGTAGTGGGTACTTTTACGTGCCACCAGCACGAAGGCCAGTCAGGTGGTACTGGCTAGTCCCATGTGACCAATAATCCAGTACCATGCCAGGATTATTAATACTGCACATAATGTAATTGGAAAATAAAATAAATCACTGAGTTAATGTTTTTTTTTATTTTAATCACATAATATTAATTAATTGGATATTGGTTTCAACTTTTGGCACAAGGCCATTAGTAGTTTCAGAGAGGGATGGAGTTGATTACATTGACACTCCCTCCCACCGTCAGAGCTCAACTGATACTTATTTTATCGACCCCAGAAGGATGAAAGGCAAAATGGATTTCAGTGGAATTTGAACTCAGAATATAAAGACATGGAATGCAGCTAAGCATTTTACCTGGCATGCTAACAGTTTTGCCAGTTTACTGTTTTATTAATTAATTGGATATTAATAATACTTAATTCACTACACTAATTATGATGGTTCTAATTCAACCAATAAACAAGCGTCGCCAATTTTTATTGGTTCGGCTTAGAGGAAACAGGGGTGCTCCTGACCCTCCCTATGTTTTATAGGTATAGGTTGATGGCTGCAGGAGAAATATGGGCAGTGATGGAATTCTTGAAGAATAGTGTTCTGAAGGGCTAGAATTTTGAAGGGTTGGGTACAACATGGCTGATGAGAGGAGGTGAAGTAAATGAGATGGAAGACCTGAGTGGAGGTAGTATGAAACCAGCCAGTTCCCCGGAACAGGCTACAATAGTAGTGGTAGGAAAGGAAAAGGTGAAGAGAAAGCACACCTTGGCCTAAGCTAGCATTAATTTCAGTGTCTGACATAAAAAATCCTATAAACAATCATAAATCAGCATTTCATGTGACATTTTCATTGCATTCCAATATAGTTTCAATTTTTATAGTTGTTTTGTGAAAGCATAAAGTACATGTTAGAATTTGATTTTTTCCCCCACTTAGCATAAATTTCTACACTTCTTTTCATTAATTTATCCAAATCTAAAATCACATTATAGGGTAAGAGGCCATCGATATACGCAATTGAAGAAAATTGGTATAAGTATCAATGTAAGATATTATATCTACACCATAATAAATTGCCTGTCACTTAAAAGGACATGCAGAAAAAAAGAAGAAAAAATGCAATGATAGATCTGTTGTGAGAACTTAGGCATATGACAAAAAAAATTTCTTCTTTGACTCTTTAACAGAATCATAATTTAGAATATATTTTTTTATAGATTTTATTTTTCACACTGTTCTGTGCTGAAGAGCACAGCAGGCCACAGCAACAGTTTTTAGATCATGCTAAAAGAGAAAAGGCTACTAGCTTCTAATCCAACTCTTCCTTATCTCTTCTAGGAAGGAAGTATTCATAGGCATCCCTAAAATATTTGAGGGGCAATGAGAATACTTTGAACATTCAGAATCAAACTTGTGTTTGCATCCTCTAAGCAAATTTCATTCAATAAAATTGTGGGAGTGTTGGTAGTCCATTGGTGTCAGACAATGACAAAATCTGTGTTCTCAGTGATGAGAGTGCATGTTATTCTGCAGACCAAAGCTGGAAGCACACAGGCATCCACAGATGCCACAAGGATAGTCTGTGTGCTGGGAGTATTATGAGTAGCATAACTAATTCTGAGAGGTGTGAGTCAGTCAGTCAGTAAGAGAGAGAACTGATCTCATGACTTGACTGGAATTGCTCCTTCTGTCTTGCTCATTTTTTTCAGCTCTCTAATGATTCTACCAGGCTACTGCCCTGCTCTTATAATAATCATACTTTCTAATTTAGGCACCACCAACTTGGAGAGAAGAGTTAGTTGATTACTTGATCTTAGTCCTAGACTGGTACTATATTTTATAGAACCTAGAAAAATAAAAGCAAACTGTTGATCCCAGTGGAATTTGAATGCAAAGAGCTGAAACAATAACCATGAAGTATTTGCCTGATGCTCAACTGATTCTGCTCTAAAACACAGTAATTTATGTTCAAAGTCATTCAGATTGAGACCATTTATCCTTTACTAGTCAGATATTCTACAAAGTGAATGAACATTTTTGAATATATTTTTCTATATCCCTGTAATGTTCCCTTCTGATTGATTCTAAAAAAAAAAAAAATGAAAAGCAAAGTTGAACTTGGCAGAATTTGATCTCAGAACATGAAGATAAATGAAATGCTGCTAAGCAATTTGCCCAGTGTGCTACCAATTCTGCCAGCTCACTGCTTTTAATAGTTTCAAATTTTGGCACAAGGCTAGCAGTTTTAGGGGAGAAAGTAAGTCAATTACATCAAACCCAAAGCTCAACTAGGGCTTATTCTAATGACCCTGAAAGAATGAAAGGCAAAGTCAACCTCGACAGAATTTCTGTCTTAATAATAATAATAATAATGATAACAATATGACTGCACATCTTCAATTTGATAGAGGCTTACTATATTATTCTGGTATATTGTTATAATTATTTATTGCTATCTGCTTATTAATGCCTTTATTGTTGCTGTTTATGCTATACTTTTGCCAGAACACTTGGTTTTGGGGTTTTCTTTCACACCATGTATCATCAATTGACACAATGCTGTAATCTTTCACATTAGGTGTAACATCTTAAGATATTTTCACCACTTACTCTTCATTACTTGCGTTGAATAGAGATATACATATTTCTTTATTTTCGTGTGTTGTTTTATATTCAAATCTGCTATCCGAACATGATTGATGCCACCAGGGCTGCCTGACTGTATCCTGTGCTGGTGACATGCAAAAAGTACCCACTACACTGTCGGTGTGGTTGGCGTTAGGAAAGGCATCCAGCTGTAGAAACATTGCCAGATCAGATTGGAGCCTGGTGCAGCCACTGGATTTCCAGACCTCAACCAAACCGTGCAAGCCAATCTACTAGATAATTAGTTTTTATTTTTAGATCAAACTATATTTAGTAAAGAATAAGAAATTTCATCTTTGTATTCAGTGTTTTGAGCAGGATTGTATATGTCAGTAGTGTACAAATACATTCAAAAGCTGACTACATCTGTAGATATAATATTCAATACTGCAAAATATATTTAAATAGTCATATATATATGTATAAAATAGTTGGTAGCATTAGATATATTGGAATAGTGATCATATATATATATATATATATATATATATATATATGTGTGTGTGTGTATTTATGTATAGATAAATAGATAGATAGATAGATAGATAAATATTGGCATGCCTTTAGAATTATTCTTTCGTGGTTGGGTTTAACTGCCCTTTCTAGCTTGTAAGGAGTCCTTCCATAGGTCTTCTCTTCGTGCATGTATCTATATGTACTCTTATATACTTATATATATATATATATATATATATATATATATGTGTGTATCTATATATATGTATGTATGTATGTATGTATGTATGTATGTATGTATGTGAATCAGTACTATAAAATAACTTTAAATTCTGACCACATATGTTGAGAAATAGTCTTGTGTTGCTTTTATTTATTATTTTTTTGTTAATATCAGACCAAATATTTTTTTCCTGATTATGTAATACACTGGAAAGAAAGTTAGGGTGTGCATTGAATAGATATACATATTTCTTTCTTTTTGTGGTTTTTTATTTTTTTTTTATTCAAATCTGCTTTCCAAATTAAAATCAGAAAATTACCTCTGTTGGCTCAAACACTAGTTTCCCTTCAACTTTGGTATTTCCATTCACATGTAAAGAATGCATGCCAGAAATTTCACTCTCCTGGAAATCAGATTCTTCTGAAAAAAAAAGAAAAAAAAATAGAGTGTGAGATAAAAAAATTAAGAAAGAAAAATCATTTTAAGAAGAACACAAAGTTTCCTTCTGTAACTTAGCCAATGGCATGATCCTTGAACATTCTACAGATTGATTTCTCTCTTCAAAGTGAATTGCATACGACATTCTAATGATTATATATTTCATATCTTGATTTATAACATAGGCACAAAGCCATACGTTTTTATTTTTGGGAGATGGGTAGAGTCAATGTGACTGACTGCAATACTTGACTGGTACTTATTTTAGCAACATCAGAGCGTAAATGCTTGTGACTAAATACAGCAAGCCATTTTATCTACTCCCTTCCTGATTCTACTACCTATTACCATTTTAACATCCTGAATATTAAGATAAGTTATTGGTAAAATACTGTAAAACTCCATCTATAATACATACATTTTTCTCACCAGAATCAAGATTAAATTTAGGAGAGTATAAAGACACGGTGTTTAGCTGCAATGTTTCTACCCACCCATTGATTGATAAGATAAAAAAAAAGACAATACTGTAATAAAACATTATCATCATCATCATCATTGTTTAGTGTCCTCTTTGTATGCTGGCATGGGTTGGACGGTTTGACATGGAGCTGTCCAGACTCCAACCGTTTCTTGTGGCATGGTTTCTATGGCAGGATGCCCTTCCTAATGCCTACCACTTAACAGAGTTTGTTGGGTGCTTTTTACATGCCACTGGCATGGGTGCATTTACATAGTACTGGCATGGGTGCTTTTTAAGTGGCACCAGCACCTGAAGGAGCATGCCTTTATGTGTGGAAGAGAACGATTTTACTTAGCTTGATGCATTTCATCAAGTACTATAAATCACCACATCTCCTAGCCCTTTACCAATTTACTCGGTGAGGCACAGTGTCTGACAATCCTTTCTCACCACTTCATCCCACGTCTTCCTGGGTCTACTCCTTCCACAGATACTCTTTACAATTAGAGCTTGGCACTTCTTTATGCAACTGTTCTCATCCATTCATATCACATGACCAAACCAGCACAGTCTTTTCTCTTGCACACATTTGATGACTCTTATACTCAGTTTTCTTCTTAAATCAAATCTTAATTAGCTGAAACTTCTTGAACTGTAACTCACAGTTTCATATTTGTTGTTGTCATCATATATTGTACACTTCTGCAATTCATTGATGACACTACAACAAAACTCTTCCCGATAAAGCACAAATTCTCCCATTAGATGAAACCATAGCATTATTTCATTCTGACATTTTCATAGTGTTTTCTTCACAGAGATATTGGAATTGTTTGCCAGTGCTTTCCCCAGTCGGATGGCTATTGGCCCACAAGAAGCTCATCTGCCCTTCGACAGATCCTGTTTTTAGTCCTGCTTGGTGTCCAGACACCCTTTTTACAAGAGTAACAAGTTACTCAAGTGGAGGAGCTGGTTTAGTTGCTGACCACTTGAACATGGAACAGGCAGTAATAGTTTACATGTTACCAGTAGCAGGTCTCATTCCTGACTGAACTTCCATGTTACTAATTATCAAACTGATTAAATCAGAGAAGTAGTGTGACAAAGCATGTAAGCAGAAATATGCATGAATACACAATGGATACATCAAATCATTAGCATTTGACTGGTTAAAAAGAAATGTCACACATTCATCTATTCAACTGTCATATGCAGAACATGAGGATATAGCTTCATGTAGTCAATATTACATGTGTAAAACACGAAAGTAAAGTAGATGACTGATGTTAATGAAGTTTCAGTGTTCAATTAAATGCTTTTGTAATATGTTATATAAAGACATAGCTGTGTGGTTAAGAATCTTGCTTTGCAATCACATGATTTTGGGTTCAGTCTAAGTATCATCTACTATAGCCCTGGGCCGACCAGTATTTTGTGGGTGAATTCGGTTGACAGAAAGTGTGTAGACGTGTGTTGACAGAAAGTGTGTAGATGGCGGCGAGCTGGCAGAAATGTTAGCACGCTGGGCGAAATGCTTAGCGGTATTTCGTCTGTCGCTACGTTCTGAGTTCATATTCCGCCGAGATTGACTTTGCTTTTCATCCTTTCAGGGTCGATAAATTAAGTACCAGTTACGCACTGGGGTCGATGTAATTGACTTAATCCCTTTGTCTGTCCTTGTTTGTTCCCTCTATGTTTAGTCCCTTGTGGGCAATAAAGAAATAAGAAAGTGTGTAGAAGCCCATCACATCGATATCTATAATAACAAATGCAAAATTCTGTCTGTTCATTCATCCAAGACCCCTGTATCTCAGTCTATGTTTTTCTTTACATAGATGCATTATATCTTTTTAGAATCGAGATGATCCAGGATTGAAAATTTGCCCTTCATTTGTTTCTTGAACATCCAGCTTTGGGATCAGGTCTGGATGAGGATTTGTTATATGCTAATAGTTGAAAATTCAAATTTTAAAAGAACTCCAAAAATTTGTGAACTTACAAGTTTTTATTTAAACTGAATTTAAAGTAATACCATATTGGTAAGGTACCAATAATGCTTGATTATTATTGCTCATTTTAGCTTTAGGCCACAGGCTCAATTAACCGTCTGCAGGAGCTAGCTTAAAAGTCCTTGTGGAGTGCAGCCTTTAAGCTAGTATAAATATAAATGAACTTCAAGATTAGTTAAAATATGTTTGTGACATATTAACTTCAAAAAGCAAATTCACTTCAGTTGCCATGGAGAACAAAAATTCTTTCTTAAGGTAAAAGATGTAAAAACGCCATATCTTCCAAGCGATTCCTTCTAGTGGATTCTTGGGTACACATTTCTGGCTCTTTAGTCTTCCTCAATGGGAAATACCAAACAGAGATAACCCTCGGCAGATTTATCTTAAAACAATCAGCATCAGTGACTGAGCGGCAGCAGCATCAGGGCCAAACAGTGATAAAGAATAAATGAACTGTAGGTTAATTAAACTATGGCTAAAGAACCAGAAACGTACTTCTGAGAATCCAGAAAAGGAAAGTACGAGGCAGATATGGTGTTTTTTACACCCTTTTCCATAAGAGAATTTTCCCTCCATGGTAACTGCATTGAATATGCCTTTAAAAGTTAAAATATGTTACAAACATATTTTAATTAACTGAAAGTTTGTTTATTCTTCATCACTGCTGGGCGCTGATGCTGCTATTTTTATTCCTACCAGGCAGTCCATGAGCACAACTCAGTCACTGATGTTGACTGTTTCTAGATAAAGCTGCAACTTTGAATCTATCCAGGGTTATCTCCCTTTAGTTTTTCCCATTGAGGAAGGCTAAAAGAGTAAGAAATGTATGTCTGGAAATCTGCTCAAGAGAAACATTGGATGGATAGTATGTTTTTATTACTATAAGAGAAAACATTTTTTCCACAGTAACTGCTGCAAATTTGCCGTTAGAAGTTTAAATATGTCACAAACATATTTTAACTAACCTAAAGTTTGTTTATACTTCATCACTGTTTGATGCTGATTCTGCTATGTATGTGTATACACACACACACACACACACACCATTTATCATTTATCTTTTACTTGTTTCAGACTTTATGCTGAGGCCATGCTGGGACACCACCTTGAATAATTTTTAGAGAAATGAATTGACCTTTTTAAAACAAGCTTGGTACTTATTCTACAGGCTTCTTTTCCTGAACCAAATTATGGGGACATAAACAAACCAACATCGGTTGTCAGATGGTGGTAGAGGACAAAGACAGACCCAAAGAGACATGCACATAAACAGATATAGATATACACATATGACTGGCTTTTTTCAGTTTCCATCCATTAAATCCACTCACAAGGCTTTGGTTGACCTGAGGCTATAGTAGAAGACACTCACCCAAGGTGCCATGTTGTGAGACTGAAACCAGAATCATGTGGTTGGGAAGCAAACTTCTTTCTAGACATCTTTCTGACTGTCAGGCTAAGATAAACCTATGATACACAAAGGATTACATTATCCAAAGATATTTTTAAAGACTGTAGAATGCATTTTTATGAGGGGGATTTTGGTTGTATTCTTGGTAGGTCAATCGACCATTTAGAAGCTCCCTTGGTGGCAACTACATTGTCAGTATTCAGATCAGATCAGATCTCCAGCCTAAAGATATCAGATTTTGCTACTTCTTACTGAAACTAATCATGGGTCATGGCTTCTCCCAGTCTTTTACTCCACTAATTCCAAGACACTGCAAAAATAAAATAGTCATGGAAACTGCTCTTCTTTCCTTATCAAACCCATAAACAATTTAACCCTTTAACATTCACATTATTTTGTTCAAAGTAATGCATTTTTTTTATTCATATTGTTTTGAATCAATCTTGCAGATATGAAATTTTGATGAGGTAACTGTTAATTTTTTAAAATGATATTGCAGGTTTAGTGTGAGAAGCCAGATCAGACCAGTTTGAACATAAAACATGTGGAATATTTCCGCTGGATACGGCAAGTTCAAATGCTAAAGGGTTAAACAAAGATGAATGATAAAAACATACAAATTTTTACCTTCCGTTTGTGGAACATTGAAGCTAAGACGGAAGTCTGAGTAGTTTGACAAATCAAAATCCACTTGGGTAAAGTTGTTGTTCTGTAAAAATATTAAAATAAAATGAAATAAGAAAAGACTGGTAAATAGTATTGGTTTCAAATTTTGGCACAAGGCCAGTAAGTTCAGGGTAGAGGCTTAGTTGATTAAATTGACTCCAGTGTTCAACTAGTACTATTTTAATGACTCTGAGAGGATGAAAAGCAAAGTCAACCTTGGTGAAATTTGAACTTAAAATGTAAAGATGGATGTAATGCTGCTAAGCATCTTGCCTGGTGTGTTGGCGGTTCTGCCAGTTTGATTTCTAAGTCATATAACATGCTGGGATAGTCTACAGTTGACTGCCATAGGATATATGCATATAAAGGAGTTGCTCAAGCATGGCCTTTATTGTAATCTTTTACTCATCTTAGTCACTAGACATTAGCCATGCAAGAGCACTACCTTGAACAGTTTAGTTGAACAAATTGACCTCAATACTTATTTTTTTAAAGTACAGTATTTATTTTGTCACTCTCTTTTGCAGGGACACACACACATCATCATCATCGTCACATGTGTGTCCCTGCAAAAAAAAGTGACAAAATAAGTACTGCACTTTAAAACAAAATGCACATATATATATATATATATATCTACATATACATACATATATATATGTATATATATGTATATACATATATATATGTGTGTGTGTGTGTGTATATGTATATACATATATATGTGTATGTGTGTATATAACATGTGAAGCGTTGGCAATTTTCTTCCTCCATCTTCCCTTCTATTGGACTTTCCTTTGTTTCTGAAGAAAAGCATCTGCTTGAAACGTTCAGCCATCTTTCTTAACTTTCCTGAGCGTCTGCTAATACATTACATGTACCATGTCCTCAAGTTGTTGTTTTTTTGTGTTTGTTCGTTTTTAGGATTTACTATATATATATATATATATATATATATATATATATATGCATATATAAATATCATCATCATCATCACCATCGTTTAACATCCGCTTTCCATGCTAGCATGGGTTGGACGATTTGACTGAGGACTGGCAAGCCAGAAGGCTGCACCAGGCTCCAATCTGATCTGGCAGAGTTTCTACAGCTGGATGCCCTTCCTAACGCCAACCACTCTGAGAGTGTAGTGGGTGCTTTTACATGCCACCGGCACGAAGGCCAGTCAGGAGGTACTAGCAATGGCCATACTTGAAATGGTGTATTTTATGTGCCACCTGCACAGGAGCCAGTCCAGCGGTACTGGCAACGATCTCGCTCAAAAAGGTGTTTTTTATGTGCCACCTGCACGGGAGCCAGGCAGCTGCTCTGGCAATGAACATGCTCAGACAGGGCTGTTAGTGCTCAACTGGCACAGGTGCCAGTCGTCGGATTCGGTTCGATTTTTCGATTTCAAATTTCAAATTTCAAATTCCAAATTCACTTGCCTCAACAGGTCTTTGCAAGCAGGGTTATATATATATATGTCATTTAAGTTTGTGGGAAATGTTTCTGAAACTGCACATAAAAACTAATCTTTTATTATGTTGGTTACAGCCTAGTGATTCCATCTTGCAACAACAGTGTTATGGCATTATCATGAGCTCTGCCAATTTAAGGAGGATAAAAATAGTAATAATAATAATGATTTCAAATTTTGGCACAAACCCAGCAAGGAGGGAGTAAGTTGAGTACATCGACCCCAGCTTCCAGCTGGTATTTATTTTATCGACCTCGAAAAGATGAAAGGCAAAGTTGACCTCGGTGGAATTTGAACTGAGAACATTAAGACAGGATGAAAGCTGCTAAGCATTTTGCCCAGCATGCTAACAATTTTGCCAGCTTGCCACATTATAGTAGTAATAATAACAATAATAATAATAATAATAATAATGATAATAATTCATGGATGGAATCTATAAAGATTTTGATGTATCACATGTTTTTTGTGACCACAGTCTGCATTCCTGGGATGATTAAATACAATTTGTAATATCCATGGACATCAGGTTGGTCTTTATTCATGTGTTCATTTCTTCAGGTGATTATAATCATTACTACTTGGCGATATGCCATGCTTGAGAAGACTCGTCAAGCCAAGTAAAATTGTAGTTGTGGCCGATGCCAGTGTCATGTAACTGGTACCCATGCTGGTGGCACATAAAAAAGTACTCGTTACACTCTTGGAGTAGTTGGCATTAGGCACAGCATCCAGTCATAGAAACCATGCCAAATCAGACTGGAAACTGGTGCAGCTCTCCAGCTTACCAGTTCCAGTCAAACCATCTAACTCATGCCAGCATGGAAAGCAGACACTAAATGATGCTGGTTATCTATACCTATATCTATCTATCTATATATATATATTTATATATATGACAGGCTTTAGCAGAAGACATTTACCCAAGGTACCATGTAGTGGAACTGAACAAAAACCATGTGGTTGCAAAGTGAACTGCTTAATTACACAGCCATTCCTGAACCGAATGAATGATAGAGAAAAATAAATGAAACAAAAAAACTCAAAAATATATACTTCAATGTACATAGGCACAGGAGTGGCTGTGTGGTAAGTAGCTTGCTTACCAGCCACATGGTTCCGGGTTCATTTCCACTGCGTGGCACCTTGGGTAAGTGTCTTCTACTGTAGCCTCGGGCCGACCAAAGCCTTGTGAGTGGATTTGGTAGACGGAAACTCAAAGAAGCCTGTCGTATATATGTATATATATATGTATGTGTGTATATGTTTGTGTGTCTGTGTTTGTCCCCCCAACATTGCTTGACAACCGATGGTGGTGTGTTTAGGTCCTCGTAACTTAGCGGTTCGGCAAAAGAGACCGATAGAATAAGTACTAGGCATCCAAAGAATAAGTCCTGGGGTTGATTTGCTCGACTAAAGGCAGTGCTCCAGCATGGCCGCAGTCAAATGACTGAAACAAGTAAAAGAGTAAAGAGTAAAGAGTACTGAAATTTTAAGCTACTGTCCTGAATGAATTCAACAGCAATTTTTAAAAATTGGTAAACAAGCAACAATATAAAAATATGAAAATTAGCAATTATGATCTGTAACAAAAGTGATTTATGAGCTGACAAGAAAAGCTTCTAAGCCAGAAGTTTTCAACCAGAAGTGTGGCACAAAAGTGTGTAGTGTATAGTTCACAGAACTATTGGAAGTTCCTCAGGCAATACAATATGTTTAGAAAATTTGTGCATTTAATGCATCACACAGGTGTAGTTATAATTCTTTCCACCAAAGTGCAATGATGCACTCATCTCTACTTTAAAACAATTTTAATACTTGTCTTTCATGTAAAAAAATGTTTTTTATAAAAGCTGTGGAACTGTCATAAAACTTTTAGCACCTTATTCAGGGTATCTTGGAACAAATAAAGGTTGAAAATACTTGCTCTAAGCAGATAGTCTGCTGCATGAAATAGCAGCTAAATATCTCTTAGATCAGATCTTACTATCTTTTTCTCTTTCTTATTGAGCCCACACAGTTGTAGTGAAAGGATTAATGGGACTGCAATGTGAACACTTTTTTCTTGGATTATTCAATGTAGCCAGGAGGGAGGGAGATAGAGAAAGTGAAAGAGAGAGAGAGAGAGAGAGGGGAGAGAGGGAGAGGGGGAGAGAAAGAAAACTCTAACCAGAACCATATGCTTTGAAAGTTAATGTCTTAGACAGTTATATTTGTGTCTATATATATGCCTTTATCCACATGTGTCTATGTGTGTGTTGTACATGTGTGTGTGTGTATGTACATGTGTGAAACTGAAGTAAATGGCTAAAGCAAAAATGATGGTTGAATACAATATAAATGGTATAAAAGTTGCAGTAATCAAGGAATCATTTATCATAGAAACTAGAGATAGATTCATCCACTACAGGAGCTGGAAGATGCCAGTGTTAGAGAACTGATGCAAAAGTTAGCACTTATTGAAAGTACAATCTTAGGCAATGCATGGAAGGAAAAAGCACTCCAAGATGACAAATTGTATTCTAGACATGTGTGACAAAAGAAGAGCACTAAAATTCAAGTAGGATAAAAGTGAAGAAGATATTGAAAGATACAAAGCTGCAAACATTGGAGTCCAATGATAAATATAAGTGGTTAAGGAGAATTTTATACAAAAGATATACCAAGAACCGCAAGAAGAGTTTGAGAGATATAACACAAGATAGTTATCGCAAATTGTCAAAGAGATGACAGAGCAAACAGAGGAGAAAAGCTGCGTCAACTACTATTGAAGATGAAAATGGTGACCAGCTGACAGACAGGAAGCAAACTGAGTAAAAATAGACAGATTACATGAAGGAACTATTCAACTATTCCATTAGCACATATTTTTATCATTCTGCAGACCTTTAAATAGGAAAGACCAGGAAATATGGAACTCTAGCTTGAGTCATGTATTCTCAAAAGTGAACTACCCTCTCAGAGTGGTTGGCATTAGAAAGGGCATCCAGCTGTAGAAACTTTGCCAGATCAAATTGGAGCCTGGTGCAGCCTTCTGGCTAGCCAGTCCTCAGTCAAACTGCCCAACCCATTCCAGCATGGAAAGCAGACATTAAACGACGACAATGACAACGACGACGATGATGATGATAATGATGATAATGATGATGATGATGATGATGATGATGATGATGGCGATGATGGCAATGATTATGATGATGATGATGATGATGATGATGATGATAATGATGATGATGATGATGATGATGATGATGATGATGATGATGATGATGATGATAATGATGATGATGATGATGATGATGGTGAACTAGAAGTTATGAGAGATTTGAAAATCAACAAAATGGTAAAAGTGGCTGATATAAGAGCAGATGTAATACAAAATGGTAGTGAGAAATGACAGAATTGCTGAACAAGATGATATTGTTGTTGTTGGTGGTGGTGGCAGCCTCTTTCTCCCTCTCACTGCTGCCATCATCATTTAATGTCCAATTTTTCATACTTGCATGATTCAGATAGAATTTGCTGAGATAGAATATGCATACACGCATGCATACATAAATACATACACATATACACATGCACACAGACACAAACTTACACAAACACTAAACTTTATTCAGTTTCTGTCTACCAAATTCACTCATGGGGCCTTGATTGGCCCAGAACAATAGTAGAAGACATTTGGGTAAAGTACTATACAGTAAGGACTGAACCCAGATCTATGTGGTTGAGAAGCAAACTGCTTAACCACACAATCACACCTGATATATGCCACTATGTTTGTAACAGGAGAATGGCCATCCTAGAACAGAAAAATGCAAATAACTACATTGTATTCACACACAAAATTGTAGAAATGTAGCAATTATTGTACCATTAGTTTAATTAATCACCCTAGCAAAATAATTCTGGAGAACTTAATAATCATCTAAAACTGGATGCTAAAAGGATAATTGCTGAAGTGCAAGAAGGGTGCCAAGATGGTCACAGAACTGCTGAACAAAATAACCAATGTGAGAATTATTAATTACATTTAATGATTACAAAAAAGTTTTTGAAACGGTACAGAAAGAAGTACTCTAGGGCATCGTGAGGAAGTACAACATCTCAATGCATCTAGTTGCAACATCATGAAAAATATATGACAAAAGTATTTATGCACAGGAGTGGCTGTGTGGTAAGTAGCTTGCTTACCAGCCACATGGTTCCAGGTTCAGTCCCACTGCATGGCACCTTGGGCAAGTGTCATCTGCTATAGCCTCGGGCCGACCAAAGCCTTGTGAGTGGATTTGGTAGACGGAAACTGAAAGAAGCCCGTCGTATATATATATATATATGTGTATATATGTGTGTGTGTGTTTATTTGTCTGTGTTTGTCCCCCCAACATCGCTTGACAACCGATGCTAGTGTGTTTATGTCCCTGTAACTTAGCGGTTCGGCAAAAGAGACCGATAGAATAAGTACTAGGCTTACAAAGAATAAATCCTGGGGTCGATATGCTCGACTAAAGGCGGTGCTTGAGCATGGCTGCAGTCAAATGACTGAAACAATTAAAAGAGTAAAAGAGTATGTAGTTTTAAACAACAATGCAACAAGGCAGTGGTTTGAAATAAGATTTGGACTGTGCTGTTCATTTTTGCCTGAACTTTTTAATCAAGTTCTTGAAAAATTAATGACAAATCAATCTATTCCTTGACTAAATTCAAAATTCTGTGAATGTCCTAGAGGATTTTGAAGGCACAGTGAAGGTTCGTGGAAGATTTATCACAAGTATAAGATGTGTAGAATAACTATTAAAAAAAAAAATCAACAAAAAAGACCAAAAAACTCAAAATATACTTTAAGTGTTGAACAGAATGCCCTTTTTGTTCATGAAATATGTTCGAGTGAAGTTCAAGCTTTCTCTCAACATTTTCTGCTTTTACAGCAAGTGTCAGCAACAAGGGGAGACTTTAAAAAGAAACTGCTTGCAGCTTGACATGTATGTAGCTTAAATGTTGAATTTAAACACATCAAAAAAGACCTTTTGTGCCTTACCATCATAAAAAAATAATCACCATAAACAATAATGAGCACTACCACTACACTAATACGTCAGTGTTGATGTCTCTGTAACCACCATAAATAAACACTGATCAAATGAATGAAAGAAATTCTACACTAATATTTTTCAAATGAGGCTGTAACACCTGTTGGGGCTTTATTTTTAGCTATATTTGATGCTTATCTCTGTGTTTGTTTTATGTTGAATATTAAAACAAACTGATAGAAAGAAAAAAATTCACTTGTAGGGGATATTGATGATTTTACAAAATCAAGAGTGGGTGCTTTAAGCAACTGAGAAATATAGCCCCACATAGTCACTCAAGCAGAATAATTTAACATTCAAATCTTGCTCATATCTATTTTTGAGATACTGTTGCTTTTTATCTTTTTATTTGTCACATTCTATCATCTTAAAAAGGTAAGACACTTGGGACAATCTAGTTCAGTGGTTCTCAACCTGAATCCATATGGTCCCTAAGCGTCCAAATAAGATTTGTGGACCCCATGTAACAAAATAGTAAATTGGGGATCTACAATAATATTTTAAAGGCTCCTGAAACAAATTTGCTTTTTGAGAATTCCTGATCTAGTTCAATATACAACAACAACAACAACTAAAAATTAAAGGTATGAATGTTGAAATTAGTTTTTACCTTGTTGATGATATTGAAAGGAATAATGGCCATTGAGCCACAATAGACACCACCAAATATGAAATCGGGCTTTAAAAATTAAAAAAAAAGAGAGAAAAGAATTTGTAATTTATTTCATAATTAGTATAACACATATCATTTATAGATATTTGGGATCTTTTTTTAAAACGGGGGCCACATTTTTCATTAACGAAACACTTTGAAACTTGGAACACTGGTAGAATGTGTCATATAAAACATCTTTTTCTCTTAGTCTTCTTAAAAAAAAAAAGAAATCCATAAGTTATTCCATGTTAAAGTTGTCGTATTTCTGTAATTTCAACAAATCACTGACGTCCATTCAGCCGATATACATTAAGTGCCGACTACATAAACAAACGATTCTGAAACAATTAACCCTAACCCTAACCCTAACCCTAATCCTAGGGTTAGGGTTAGGGTTAGGGTTAGGTTTAGGGTTAGGGTTAAAGCAAATTTAAAATGAAAAAAGCAAATAAAACGAAGGTATGGAGATTAAATACGCTTTACATCGCTTAATCAGCCAAAGGAGTAAATATAAACAACTGAATACTTGTCAGTGATTGGTTGAAATTATCGAAATAAGACAATTTTTTACATGAAATAAATTCGAATACAAAAATATTTTTCTGTTCTATAACACAAAATAGATAAGTATACGAAGTTTGAAAGTCTTTCCGTACCAAAAACACTACGTAAAACATTAATGAAAAATGTGGCCCCGGTTTTAAAATAGATCCGATATTTATAATTACATGCATACACAAACACACATATGTGCACGCACACACACACACACACACACACACACACACACACACACACACACACACACACATAGAGTCTTTGGGTTACTCTCTTGTTTTATAGCAGCTGGACAGCCATATTTGTAGATGCCATACATTTACAAATTGAATCTGTTTATTCAACAATTTTAGTCAACATTATATCTCTTTCTGATGAAGAGTTCAGAGCAAAACTATAAAATTCTCCTCTATTTCATTCCTCTTGAATTTTCCTTTTCAGTATTTATTCTTTGTCAAGGAAGACCATCATTAGTTCCTTTATATTCTATTGTTTCAATTTCACATTTGTAGTGAGTTCTGGCATAGAGTGGAACAGATTATTAGTTAAAACTATGCATCCATATACACACACACACACACACACACACTGCTTGTAGCTAGTCTGTACCATAGTTTCAAGTTAATATAAAGAATTTGGATGCAGTGATTTTTCAGCAAACTCTTGTTCTAGTTCTTGAAGCAAAGGACATGATGTTGGCTTGCCACATTGTGTGTGATAACACCTGTGCTCTGACTTTCATCCAAAACGAGATAACAAAAATTTTGTGCTGTATCTCTAAGTCAAGATTAGCTCTGCCTTTCAATCCATAATTGGTTTAGTATGATTATTTATATGACATCGCTCAGCCAAACATAGATTGAGTTATAATATGGCATGGCTCTATCCAAGATAAACCACACTATGTCAGCATGACATAGTGTGGTTTATCTCTATCCATCTTTTTCTAGATGCATTTCAAAAGTGATGCAGTATTTTGTTTGTGATAGAGTGTGACAGAGCTCATATATTAGTATATTTGTGTCTCAAATAAGTTTTCGTATTTCTTTATTACCAAGAAAACTTAAATAAGTTTTCTCTTAAGGTAATGTAAGATAATATTTTGCTATTTTATTTAGTTATAGCAGTTTAATATACGCTGCAATTAATCATGCACTAGTTATCCAAAAGAAATGTGATGTAGTCCTTTGAAAAGTGTATTGTTTTGAAGAAATTTGTGGTTATGCAATGAAGTCATTTTCTTAATAAAAATAATTGTTTTTTTTTTTTTGTTGTCCTTGATGAATAATTTATGAAATTGTTTTTGTTAGATGTGTTTGTTGACTGAGCTGATAAATTCTTTGAGAGTGCAGGTTACAATGGTCTTGCTAAACAATAGACACAAGTTTATATTTCTGACTTTGGTGGAGGGCTTTTGTTGTTTATATTGGAAGAACTATGTGTTATTGTGTTTTTTGAATATCTATGTACTTAACTCCATCGCTGTCATGTGTTGCTTCATCAGAGGTAAGACCTTATATGCATTTATTTTTTACTATAGCACTTGTCAAATAATATTTTGTGGATGGCTGGAATCAAAAGGTGTAAATAGAGTTTAGTTGTTAGGTTTTATATAGGATTCATAGAAATCTGAGGAAAGGTTCATTGTTGCATTTAGGAAGCTGGCTTGCTAGGTTGCTTTGCTTCAGTTGTTACATTCAAGCTAACCATTTGGAAGGTGGTTATGATTTATTCTTGAGCATGTCAGCTGGCTGTCAACATCAGTACTTAGAAAGTATTAATCCACCATCCCTTTATATTCCAACAGCAGTATTGTTGCCAATCTGTTTTAAATTCATTCAGGAGAAATAGGCTAATAAATTAACACATCTCAGTCTAGTTGAGGCTCTCCATGAACATTAGCAAATGCTTCTCTATGATTTTTTTCATCCAACATTTGTTGTTGCTAACTAAGAATAAATGTCCAGAGATTGCTATAGTTATTTGCATGGCTAACTTAATGCTTGTCCCTTAGATATGAGTGTTATAGGGGCTTTGTAGAAGAGGTCTTTGGTGCTAGGTGTGTAAAAATCCAAGTTGTTTTAAAATTAGGAAAACTTGCATTGATCTTTAACCACAATGTTTGACTCAATTTATCACCTTAGATACATATGTGCTTCTTGTTTTTATTTTTACTTACAACATCAATTTCAACACATGGGTTGTTCACAAATCCACCAACGCGCACTGATATGACCTTCCATCCTCGGATGTCCACCTCAAGGTTGAAATCAAACTTGACCAGAGATGTTGGGGTAAATGACAACCTGAGTTCAACTTCTCCTCCAGCAGGCACAATACCAGTTGCTGGGTTGATGTACATACCGGTCACTGGGTTCTGATCAATGATCTGCAATTGATATAAGTGAGAATCATTGTACATGCAGAAGCAGAGCTGAGATGTGATGAGAAGGACTGGAAGAGATGCAGTGAACTGCAATTCTACATGACTACTTCGTGTAATTTTGGTGCGGTTTTTCTTTTTCCTAGGGTGGAGGAAAAGTATTTTGCTAGGCTGGAGAGAAGTAGTAGTAAAAAGAAGGAATAAAAATTTAAAAAATAATGAGAAAGCAAGAGAGAAAGAGAGAGAAGCAGGTGGAGGAAATTTTTGAAAATAATATTGCCGAGAAACATAAAATAATTTTAATCGATTTTTTTTCTTTCTTTCTCTCCCTCTACCCCTCTCTTAACACACCACAACCAATTATATTGCTGAAAGACTCAAAATAACTTTAGTAAATTTTCTCACATTTCCTCTCTTTCTTTTGTACTCTCTCTCTCTCTCTCTCTCTCTGAATGCACTACAACCATTTATATTGCTTAAAGACTCAAAACAATTTTAATTAAAAATTAATATTGTTCTTTTTTATTTTACTTCATACTTATTTTTATTCTCCATATATTAAATAAGTTAAAGCTTAGCTTAGTTATGATTTTAAAGGCTAGAATACCTTTGACTATAGATCTGCATAAACCAAGGCAAATGAAAGGCTAAACAACATTAATAACAACAATGATAGAAATAAAGTAGAAACTCCATATGGCATGAAATCACTTCATTACAATTAAAAGATTATCAAAGAAAGAGATAAAAAATGATAACCTTAAAATAAGCATGGTTGACGCTTGTGTTAATTAAAGTGGCCACTTGTTTCGTGGTGAGGTTCACTGGAGCATTCAGGAATGTGATCCGGCGTTCAGAAAACTGTACAGCAGTCAAACCAATCTGCATAGACAAATAGCATTAAGAATTAAATAATAGTAATTTTCCTAATTTAGGCACAAGGTCAGCAGTTTTGAGGGGGGGGGTTAGTCAATACCATCAACCCTAGTACTTGATTGATATCATATTTTAACAAAAGAGGAAGGATGAAAGACAAAGTTGATTTTTGTGGGATTTGAGTTCAGAACATTTTAAAAAGCCAGAACAAATACCAGCATGGCATATTTCCAATGCTCTGATGATTCTGGCTGCTCACCACCTTTCATCATCATCATCATCATCATCATCATCATCATCATCATCATCATCATCATCATCACCATCATCATCATCATCATCATCATTATCGTCATCATCATCACCATCATCATCATCATCATCATCATCATCATCATCATCACCACCACCATCATCATCATCATCATCATCACCACCATCATCATCGTCGTCGTCGTCAACCCCCACCCCCACCCCCACCATCACCATCATCATCATCATTGTAGTTATAGTAGTAGTAGCAGTAATCTTTTCTCCTAATGGCACAAAGCCTGAAATTTGGTAGGAAGAGACCAGTTGATTACATCGATTCTCAATGTTTCACTACTGTTTAATTTATTGACTCCGAAAGGATGAAAGGCAACGTTGACCTTGGTGACATTTGAACTCAGAATGTAAAGATGGACGAAATATCACCCAGCATTTCACCCAGCATGCAAACGATTTTGCCAGCTTACTGCAGTAGTAGTAGTGGTGGTGGTGGTGGTGGTGGTGGTAGTAGTAGTAGTCGTCGTCATCATAATAATAATAATGATTTCTTTTATTTGCCACCAGGACAAACACTTGTCGTATAATGATAATTATGTAGTGATATCTGTATATGAAACTAAAGAAATGATAGTGTTTATAATAATTTGCTTTATAGTTGCAAGTGTCAAATACATTAGAAACAGTACAAAGGCAAAAAAAGAAGCCCAGAAAATTAGAAACAAAAAACAAAGATGGGGATGGATTTACATCCAATAGAAAGATGAGCAATACATATGAGCAATATAATGATACATAAATAAATAGATAATAATAAATAGTAATAACTATGTTGGCACTCCGTCGCTTACGATGACGAGGGTTCCAGTTGATCCGATCAACGGAACAGCCTGCTCGTGAAATTAACGCGCAAGTGGCTGAGCACTCCACAGACACGTGTGCCCTTAACGTAGTTCTCGGGGATATTCAGCGTGACATAGTGTGACAAGGCTGGCCCTTTGAATTACTGGCACAACAGAAACAAGAAGTAAGAGTGAAAGAAAGTGGTGGTGAAAGTGTACAGCAGGGTTCGCCACCACCCCCTGCCGGAGCCTTGTGGAGCTTTAGGTGTTTTTGCTCAATAAATACTCACAACGCCCGGTCTGGGAATCGAAACCGTGATCCTACGACCGCGAGTCCACTGCCCTAACCATTGGGTCATTGTGCCTCCACAGTAATAACTATATGAAACAAAATAACAGCAAGGAAAGATCCCCAAAGTAAGGGACAACCACAGAGTTATGCAGCTCATTCACTATATACTTCTAATAATAGCAATACTTGTTTTGAATTTAGGCATATGAGCAGATATTCTGGAAGCATGGGTGTCTGTTGACTACAGCAAACCTTAGTGCTTTATTTTATCAACCATAAAAAGGAGGAAAGACAAAAAATAACTTCAGACAGTGCAGTGTCTGGAGCAAAGACCATGAGTACAACACAACAGTACCTGTGAAGAGACATGAACTGCTGACCCTTCAGCTAGTCTGGTTGTTGCTGGTGAACTGTCAGCTTAGACAGCGAAATATCCCCAGCCCTAGCTCCAGCACTCAGAAATAATTTAATAAACTGACCACTTACTTGAGCTTTGCATTCCAATAGGATTGATTGACCTCCATTGACATCAAGAGTAAACAAGCCAATGTCAGGAGAGTTATAACTGGGTAGCCATGTCACTTCACAATCCAAGTCTTTGAATTCGTCAACAACACCTGTAAATGAATGTTGAGGGAGTGCAATTCAAAAAATGAGTATAAATTATTTTGTAAGATGTATTGCCTTGTCTTGAGCCCCACCGCCACTTCTAAAGGAATCAGTGGTGGTGGTGGGGGGGGGGACTGTCATGACATATGGGGTCTTCGGCACCTTAATCTTGGGCAATGTCCATCCCTCTCTGGCTCACACCACAGATGATTTGAGATGGACAAAGAGAGAAATATATATATATACAGGCGTAGGAATGGCTGTGTGATAAGAAGCTTGCTTCCCAACTATGTGGTTTTGGGTTCAGTCTCACTGCATGGCACTTTAGGTAACTATCTTCTACTATAGCCTTGGGCTGACCAAAGCCTTGTGAGTGGATTTGGTAATTGGAAACTGAAAGAAACTTGTTGTAAATATATATATATATATATATATATATATATATATATATATATATATATATATATATATATATATATATATATATCTGTACTGGCAACGGCTGGCATGGCCGTTGCCAGTACCCACCTGACTGGCCCTCGTGCCAGTGGCACGTAAAAGCACCCACTACACTCTCGGAGTGGTTGGCGTTAGGAAGGGCATCCAGCTGTAGAAACTCTGCCAAATCAGATTGGAGCCTGGTGTCGCCTCCTGGCCCACCAGTCCTCAGTCAAATCGTCCAACCCATGCTAGCATGGAAAGTGGACGTTAAACGACCATGATGATATCTGTGTGTCTTTGTGTTGGTGTTTGTCTCCCTACCACCACCACCACCACCTCTTGACAACTGGTGCTGTTATGTTTATGTCCCTGTAACTTAGAGGTTCGGCAAAAGAGACTGATAGAATAAGTACTATGCTTATAACAAAATAAATACTCGGATCAATATATTCGATTAAAATTTCTTCAAGGTGGTGCCCCAGCATGGCCACAGTCTACTGACTGACAGAAGTAAAAGACAGAATAATAAAAAAAAAGGATAAAAATAAAAAAAAGAAAAAAAAAAAAAAAAAAACGAAGTAACTCTAGGACTGGATTGGAGCTCCTGGAAATACCAGCTCATCCAAACAAGGAAAGACCCAACAGGGTGGAAGGGAGTGGCATTATAAAGGGAAGTGTGGTGAGACTGCAGCCAGATTGTAGCAAGCAATTTTGTCTGCTGGAATAATCTTTATGTCATTTGGACCAACTGTACAAAGGTGAGTTCTGAGATGTAAAGTTAAGCCAGCCTTAGAAAGGTAAGTCTTACCACACATTGAGCAACTGAAGGATGACACTATTTCTATGTTTTTAATCAGGAATTATTTTTCTGTAGTTTTCTTTTCAAAATCTTTTACCCCAGATCAAATCTTCTTTTGCTATTTATTTCTATCAGGAGCAATAGATTTAACATCTTTGTATGGTATATTCAACTCACCAAGATTGGTTTTTAGTAAGTATTGATACCTGTTTTCACCATAAAAAAAAACACAAACAAATCCCTGCTTACTAATGCACTCATTCCCCATATTAAATGGCTTGTCCACCTCAAATGATTGGAAACCAGCATAGTATGAAGTGATGAGATTCTTGCTTTTTCTAAAACCTCTTTATCTGGTGTAAACAATTCCCAGCTAATCCTGAGAATTTGATGAAGACATTTTTGGTGAAAGCATTCTAAGGACTAAGTGCTTGTTATAACCAGTCCATGTCTCTACTGAATAAAGAAGGGTAGATAGTGCAAATGCATGACAAGCCAAATTTTTTGTACTGGCATGTAACTACACGAGTCCTAAAAGAACTAAAAGACTTTGCTGCTTTTTGAATGCGAGATGCAATTTCTTTCCAGCATTCCTTTTACACAAACATATGTACATACAAACATATATTAATTACTGAATGATAAGGAATCACACAATTCCTGTTCCCTTGTCATTCAATAATTAATATTACACTCTGTAATTGCCTAACACTTTATTGTAAAGCACATGTACATTCAGTTATGATTACTGGTTATTAATATTGCTATGCCTAAGTGAAATCACAATACATATATATGCGTGTGTGTGTGTAGTGAAGGAGAGAGAGATACATAACTGGTAGTTGAAATATGTTTGTAAGTATAAAGTTTCCAATTAGTAATATGGGCTTTGGTTTCTGGTAAGTATTCTAGGGACATGCAGACACACACACTTTAAAACTAACATTATACTAAACTTAATGGTAAGATCACTAGCCGGATGGATTAAAAAAACACTACCTTGTGAAGGACGTATAATAAAAGCATGCCCGCTGTCTGTCATAGAGTTTCTCCAACAAAATTCTGCTGGATAATTCAGTGTATTGGAGAGAGTAATTACTTCTGAAAATGCTGAAAAGAACAGAAAGGAAATATTTAGTTCATGCATAGGAAATCTCAATCCATATTTTCTCACTATTGCCTCTGATGCAATCTGTGCTGTCACCACAAAGCCATTCTTTCAGCAAGTTTGAAATTTCAGACTGACTGAGATGTTTGTGAAAATTACAGTCTGCGAAAAGGAAGATGCAGAAAGTGAAAAATAAAATAATCTTTTTAAACAGTTTAATTATATAATTTTCTTTTAATTAATATTTTTTAATTTGTCTGTTTTCAGAAATCAAAAATTAAATATAATATTGGTTTCTAACATAAGCACAAAGCTACAAACTTTGGTGGCAGACACTGAGGATATTATTAAATACAGTATTTGATTACTACTTATTCTTTTAAATCCAAAACAACTTACTTTTTTTGGCCCAAGGCTTGAAAGATAAATTTTATCTCAGAAAGACTTGAACTCAAAACATTAAAGAGCTGCAAGAAATACTGCAAAGTATTTTACCTGATCCTCAAACAGCTCTGTCAAAGCAATGACAACCTTGAACGCCTGAAGCAAAAGATCACACAAACCAGTTACATTTACCATGAGAGTACACTCAGTTTTTATCATGCTGTTTTCATCTCCTATAATATATATATATATATATATATAAACAAATTTTGGCACAAGGCCAGCAACTTTTGGGTGGTGAGAGAAAGTTCTGGGTTCAGTCCTACTACATGTTACCTTTGGCAAGTGACTTCTAATACAGTCTTGAGCCTACCAAAGCTTTGTGAGTGTATTTGGTAGATGGAAACTGAAAGAAGCTGGTCATATATATATATATATATATATATATATATATATATATATATAAGAGTTAAGGAATGGAGTAGATAAAATCTGGGCTACATGTTTTGTAATGAGTGGAACCTTGGAAATGGTAAATATCTTGGCACTCCGTCGCTTACGACATCGAGGGTTCCAGTTGATCCGATCAACGGAACAGCCTACTCGTGAAATTAACATGCAAGTGGCTGAGCACTCCACAGACACGTGTACCCTTAACGCAGTTCACGGGGATATTCAGCGTGACACAGTGTGACAAGGCTGACCCTTTGAATTACAGGCACAACAGAAATAGGAAGTTAGAGTGAGAGAAAGTTGTGGTGAAAGAGTACAGCAGGGTTCGCCACCATCTCCTACCGGAGCCTCATGGAGCTTTAGGTGTTTTCGCTCAATAAACACACACAACGCCCGGTCTGGGAATCGAAACCGCGAACCTATGACCGCGAGTCCGCTGCCCTAACCACTGGACCATTGCGCCTCCACAGTAAATATCCAAGTGAGGTGTATATGCAGGCTACTCTCCGGGCCATGAGTATCTTGATTAAATGAAGTTTACATTGTTGTTAGGAGGCACATATTAACACACAACAGAAGATTTGATCAGGATGCATAGAGAACACGGTTTGAGAGGAGAACATAATTGTGAAAAGAAATTAGGAATAAAAGAAAAACAAAATTAAAAAGAATATAAGGGAGTGGGAAAGTTACAAGTAAAGAATTTAAGCAAAGGTCATTTCACAGGTGATTTTCAATACAGCCATTTTGGCCGAGTCAACAAGATAGGAATGGGAAGTGGTATTTGAAAAGGATAGTATGGAGGGTAGGGGTGGAGGGAAGTATTTGTGGTCGACAGATATGTGTGTCTTTGTGTTTGTGTTTGTTCCCCACTACTGTGTAACAACTGGTGTTGGTTTGTTTATGTCCTCATAACTGAGCAGCTTTGCAAAAGAAAGCAATAGAATGAATACCAGTTTTGAAAATGAACTCCACCTCCCCTCCAAAAAAAACACAAGTACTGGTGTTGATTTGTTTGAGTAAACCCTTCAAGGTAGTGCCCCAGCATGGCCACAGTCTAATAACTGAAACAGTTAATGGATAAAAGATAAAAGACATTTATAATTAGAATCCAACATACCTGACTCTGGTGGCATGGAAGGGATTGGATTAAGCACTGTCACTGAACTAGTGAGTATTTCTAGATTCACATTCACCACCTCTGCTTGAACACAAATGCAACTGGTGTAGCAGTTATTGATGGTGTAGTGAATGGACCTGGAGGGAGAGCAACAAAAGAAACACAGAATATAGCAAATAATGGTATTTTTAATACAAAATGTACAATATTAGCATTCACTCAGACACACATGTGCAAATACATGCAGGTACAGTGTGTTGTTGTCCTCCTCCTCCTCATCATCTCAATGTGTACTGATACATATTGTGTGGGTCAGATGGATGTCATTGAGGCAGATTTTCAGCAGCTGAATGCCTTTGCTGTTGCCAACCTTCACCTATTTTGAAGCAAGGTAATACCTGTGGCCGCATATGTTTCTACAGAAGTTTGGTAATGAATGACACAGCTTATAAGACAGTGATAGTTGACAAGACAAGAGGTCACAAACATGCAGAGATAGATAGATTAATAGATATATATGCTTGTATGTGTGCCTATTAACAAATGTAGGCTTTTTTAAGAATATTGCTTCCCAGCCACGTGGATTTGGGTTCAGTCCCACTGCATGGCTAATTAGACAGGAGTTTTCTACTAGAGCTACAGGTCAACTAAAGCCATATTAGTAGATTTAATATATGCAAACTGAAAGAAGCCTGTCATTATCATCATTGTTCAACGTCCGTTTTCCATGCTGGCATGGGTTGGACGGTTTTGACTGAGATCTGGAGAGCCAGCAGCTGCACCAGGCTCCAATCTGATCTGGCAAGGTTTCTACAGCTGGATGCCCTTCCTAATGCCAACCACTGAGAGTGTAGTGAGTGCTTTTTACGTGCCACCGTCACAGGAGCCAGTCAGGCAAGCCTGGCATCAATCACATTCGGATAGTGCTTTTTATGTGCCACTGGCATGGGAGTCTGTCAGGGGGCACTGGCCACAGCTACGATACTGGTTTTATTTGACTCAACAGGTCTTCTCAAGCATATCATATCGCTTGATGCATCACGGGTTCTCATAACTGGGCTGGACATGCATGGCTGCAATCTCACTTTAGTTGCCAGGTCTTCTCAATTACAGCATATCTCCAAGGTCTCAGTCTCCTGTCATTGCCTCTGTCATATATATATATATATATGGATAATAATAAATGTATGTTTCGAAATAAATGATAGTTCTTTCACAAAGAAGAAAGAGCTGTTGGGGTTCCTCATTTATTTCTCTTCAGAGGGTTCATAATAAAACATGTAATAGCAAGACAAAAACGAAATGATTGGGTAACTTACGAGCAGAGATGTTACATTGTCAGTGACCATTAGAAGGTTTGTTTACATAGAGATATAAAGGGGTCAACGATATTATTTCATGGGCTTTAGGAATAAGAACGCTAGTTTACATAGAGATATAAAGGGAGGGTGTTTTTGATGTGATGCTAAAGGTTAAAACCAAAGAGTTATTTGAATATGGGGAGATAAGTATATTGTGGTTCTGTTAAATTAGAGAGAGCTAATTGTTGAGTCAAAAAAGGGGGAGGAAGGGAGGGAACTAAGGTAGTACATCATATGAGGGAACCCAATGACATATTAATATGTAGCGAAAATGTTAATAACATTGAAAGTAAATGAAACATCGTAGTCTAGTGAATGTTTACATATGTGTGTGCGTGCGCGCATATACATGCGTACAAACACGTGCGTGGATGCACATGTATACACACATGCATATACACATATACACACACCTACGTATAGGCGCAGGAGTGGCTGTGTGGTAAGTAGCTTGCTTACCAACCACATGGTTCCGGGTTCAGTCCCACTGCGTGGCACCTTGGGCAAGTGTCTTCTACTATAGCCTCGGGCCGACCAAAGCCTTGTGAGTGGATTTAGTAGATGGAAACTGAAAGAAGCCCGTCGTATATATATATATATATATATATATATATGTATGTGTGTATATGTTGGGTATCTGTGTTTGTCCCCCCCAACATCGCTTGACAACCAATGCTGGTGTGTTTAGGTCCCCGTAACTTAGCGGTTCGGCAAAAAGAGACTGATAGAATAAGTACTAGGCTTACAAAGAATAAGTCCTGGGGTCGATTTGATTCGACTAAAGGCGGTGCTCCAGCATGGCCGCAGTCAAATGACTGAAACAAGTAAAAAAAAAATACACATACACACACATACACACACACATACATACACACACATGCACATGCACACACACCTATACTTGCGTACATGTTTATATACATACATTCCTGTATATATACAAGCATGTAAACACGCACACACATACATATGCATGCATGCACATACACATACATGTGTATATATATATATATATATATACACTTATATATATGTATGTGTATATATATATATATATATATATATATATATATATATATATATATACATACACACACACACATGCACCCATACACCCCCCCCCCACACACACACACACACTCACAAACACACATATGCATACATGTACACATATACATACACATGTGTTTTGTTTAAGATTATAAAAAATATTAAGATTAATAACATACTGATTTGAAGCGAAGAACATAAACATGATAAATGAAATACCATTACCCTGTTATATATTAATATACTTATGTTAGCGCTAATCAATGTAAAAACGGAGTACAGGGTGTTTTGTTGAGAAATAATAATAATAATAACAATATACATGCTAATAAGGAGAAGGTCAGACATTAGGCAAAGCAGCTGGTGATACAAGGTAGCCTAAGCAGTAATTACTGGGAAGGAAAAAAATTAATCAAATATACGAGGGGAAAAGGCAAGTTGTGGTGAACTACCATTCTTATTCCTAAAGCCCATGGAATAATATCGTTGACCCCTTTATATCTCTATGTAAACAAACCTTCTAAAGGTCACTGACCATGTAACATCTCTGCTCGTAAGTTACCCCATCATTTCGTTTTTGTCTTGCTATTACATGTTTTATTATGAACCCCCTAAAGAGAAATAAATGAGGAACCCCAACAGCTCTTTCTTCTTTGTGAAAGAAATATCATTTATTTCGAGACATATGTAGGAATTAAAGGAACTTTTACTGACATGCGTTTTGCTCATCTTCTCAAAATGTATCACTTTAACTTGGTATATCTACCTGTAAAACGGCTGTGATACCTTGTTTTTTAGTGTAATTTTGCTACCCCTGGTAACTATTAACGTATTTAAATTATCGAAAGTTTTAATAACTGGGATAATATTAATATGTACATAAACTAATATATATATATATATATATATATATATATATATATATATATATATATATATATATGTTTGTATGTCTGATATATGCATGTGTTACTGTTTCCTTGCCATGACATCATATGATAATCATAAACAAGTATCACCGTCAGACAAGTGGTGTCATTCATTTCCAATCTTCTGTGAAAATAGATCTGGATGGGGGAAAATATTGCCTTGTCTAAAAATAGGTGAGAGTTGGTGACAGGAAAAGCATTCAGCCATAGAACTGCCTCAACAAATCCTGTATGACCTATGTAAACCTGAAAAGGATGTTAAAATGATGATGATGATAATTATATATATATATATATATATATATATGTATATATATATATATATATATATATATAGCTGATCTCTATCTCTCTCTCTCTCTCTCTCTCTCTCTCTCTCTCTATATATATATATATATATATATATATATATATATAGGTATTGCTTTCATCTCTAATAGAGATTTTCTTAATGAGTTTGTTCGCTAGTTGCAAAACCAGTGACTGTTTGACACTGATTTTCTGTATATTGCAAGCTGGGGTAAAATACTACTATGTCTAGCAGATAAGTATCCATCACTGAGGATAATCAAATCAGATTGAAATAACATGATATGGCAGTCTCCGAGCTAGAACAGAAGGCAGTTCTCATTCTGTTTACAATATATACTGAGGGCAAAGTGCATTGAATAACCAGCTAGAGAAGGCGTCCTCTTGGGGTTAAAATAGTAGTATTGTCTGTTCTTATAGAACACCCATGTTTAAGTGACAATAAATATTACTTCTATGTCAGGCGGTGAGATGACAGAAATGTGAGCATGCTGGGCGAAATGCTTAGCAGTATTTCGTCTATTTTTACGTCCTGAGTCCAAATTCTGTCGAGGTTGACTTTGCCTTTCATCCTTTCAGAGTCAATAAATTAAGTACCAGTTGCGTACTGGGGTCAATCTAATCGACTGGCCCCATCCTCCAAAATTTCAGGCCTTGTGCCTATAGTAGAAAAGAATATAATTAGCAATAGTTTTCTATATAGTGATGGCACCTGTGCCCAGCGTTGCCTTCCTGGCACTTGTGCCGGTGGCACATGTAAAGAAATTCAAGCGAGATTGTTGCCAGTGCCACTGGACTGGCTCCTGTGCAGGTGGCACGTAAAATACACCATCTTGAGTGTGGCCGTTGCCAGTACCGCCTAACTGGCCTTCGTGCCGGTGGCACGTAAAAGCATCCACTACACTCTCGGAGTGGTTGGCGTTAGGAAGGGCATCCAGTTGTAGAAACTCTGCCAAATCAGATTGGAACCTGGAGTAGCCATCTGGTTCACCAGTCCTCAGTCAAATCGTCCAACCCATGCTAGCATGGAAAGCGGATGTTAAATAACGATGATGACGATGATGATTCTAAATTTTTAACTTCAATGCAGTATATTTTCCCCAAAGTTTCTGTATGAAGTGCATCAGTAATTTTTATTTAATCACTAGTGTACGGTTGCACCATAAAGATTTGAAAACCACAGATATGTTATTGATTCTGTCAGTTTACCACCGATGCACAATTTGAACATATTTACACAACTACATTAACGAAGAAATCACACACACACACACACACACACACACACACACTTAAAAGATATATATATATATAATTACGTGCTGAACTTTCCTTTGTTGTATGACTCAAAAACTATTGGGATGCCAGTTTTGCTGAATGGCTGAACAACTTTTGATAATGGACAGGTTTGTGTCAATTCTGGACACTCCAGCTGAATGTAGAAATAAAACACATGAAGCAATGAAGTGCATTAAGTTAGCTGAGAAACAATAATTTATGCATATCACTGGAAACAACAGCCAATTCCCCCTTAGGTCATATCTCAAAGTCTTGAAATGAGACGGATACATTTGAATATGTAACCTTAGTTATACACTATCTTTTATCTTTCATCTACTGCTTATTTCAGTCATTAGACAATGGTCATGCTGGGGCACCACCTTGAATTTTTAGTTAAATGAATCAACCCTAGTGCTTTTTTTTTAAAGTTGGGTACTTGTTTTATCAATGTCTTCTGTCGAACCATTAAACACACAACTTCAAATGCTAGGTCCCAAAACCTCAGATGATATTTCACAGAACCAAAACTGGATCACAAGGGCTATATATACAAGGGGGTGCTGAAAAATACCTGGCTTTGGATAAAAGAAAATATAGGAGAATCAGTTAATTATGATTTTATTCAACATATTCCCCTCTCAGATTCACACACTTACTGCAGTGATCCTTTAATAAAAGAACTTGGAAGATTGAGCCTCCAACCAGTCCTTTTGCAATACCCTTAAAAGCCAGGAACTTTTCAGCACCCCCTTGTAGTGTCTCGGAATCTTGAATTAAGTTTCATGGTGCTTATACATTTATAACAGAGCCAAGACAACATCCAAAGTGCTAAGCTTGGCATCAAAATCATGGATGATATTTCATGGAAACCGTACTTTTAAAAGATTGCTAAGTCTGTTTCACATGGGCAATGGTTTTTATTCCGCAACAAAAACTACATTAGTTCTGAATATTTTCTCATTAGGTATGACTGCAGCTTGTCCATGAGTTGTTGAGTGGAATAAACTGATAATAGGGCTATTGCTCTCTTCTTGCTGAATTGCAAAATTACAGGGATTTGTCAAGTGATGGTAGTGATAGGACTAACACAAAGACACATACATACATACATACAAACACATACGATACACACAAAGGTTCATGTGTGCACACATGAACACACACACACACACATACACACACACACACACACACACAGATGGTGGGCTTTTACACAGCTGCCGAGTTTCTATCCATCAAATTGACTCAAAAGACATTGGATGGTCAGGGCCAGAGTACTGGGACTGAATTTGAAACTGCATGGTTGTGAAGCAAATTTTTTCATGGCACAACCATTCTTACTCTGTTGTTGAACAACAAAAGTGTTCATTAAGTGAAATTTATGTCAAGGTCTATCATATCTTTTATCTTTTACTTGTTTCAGTCATTGGACAACAGCCATGTTGGAGCACCATCTTGGTGGGTTTAGTTGAACAAAATGATCCAGTACTTGTTTCATTTTTATATCTTAAAATTCCTATTGCCAAAAGGGTGTACAAGGGAACTAATTAAGTCCTAGTAAAATTCTAGGATCAAATAAAATTCTTCACTTTCTGCCATAACAAAAACAGAAGCGAAAGAAAGAAGAAATGCTTGTTAACACGACGAAATAATCATCTACTTACTTGCAGTTGAACAAAAACATACATATCAAGAGTATTGATAATGTCCAGGTTGCGTGTATTCACAGATTTCTGACAAACTTTACCAAAATCGATTTTTGATGGTCCTTGAAAAGTAACAACAAAACAGATTATAGATAAATATATGTATATCTATCTATCTATCTATCTATCTATCTATCTATATATATATATATATATATACACACACATATGCACATATGTAACTAGTTGTAAAATATCAATAAGAGATGAGAGTAGTAACTATACTAACAAGTAAAGTTAATTGCCACATCAGGCTGTTCAATGTTACTACTAGTTTAACCCCAGGCAGATCTGCTAGATGGTCATATATATACTAACAATATTGATAATAGGGATTATTACAAAGTTGCATAGCATTACCTTTAATCCTTTAATTTATACACTGTAGTAATCCTTATTATTAATATTGTTAATATTTATACTCCAGGAAACCTATATGGTTAAGGAAATATATTCAGAATTATCCAATGGAATATTCCTCTAATTTCTTATCTTATAAGAACTTTATTAGATTTATATGTTAATTGTTGAATAACATATTTTGAATACCTGAGAGCAATTTTGTAATCGTTTTGGGGTATCCCTTACTATTTAAAATTATATCATTGCTATTATTTTAAACTGTCGTATGTTCAAATTTGGCCAAATGCGTTTTTTTCAATATTTATTTTTGCTTGCAATAGCTGGTTCTTTTGGTCAAACTATTGTACCCTTCAGCTGCTTCAGATGCCAAGATATCAAAAATTATCAAAGTGTAGTACAACAGTTTTGCTATGGAATGGTGCAACTATTTTTTCATGTATACACACATATATTTGGGTATGTAAACCTAATGTTTCTTCACCTCCTCCTACAAACTGCTTGTCAACTTTATACATCTACTTAAACTGAATTTATGTGCATGTGTGTGTGTGTACATGAATGCATGTGCATGTGTGTGTGTGTGTGTGTGTGTGTGTGTGTGCAGGTGTGTATATATATATAAATAATTTGAATATTTTAAGTTAAGAACCACAGTTTGGTCAAACAAATTTACTGAAGAATGTCATTGGATTCATATTTCTCCAAGCAGAAAGTATAACTAAATAATTGTCAAATGTAATTGAGTGGAACAGTATAGCCAGATCTTTTTTTTTTTTGCACTGAAACGGCCAATATTTACATACTATCAAGCAAACAAGGTAAAGATAAAACCAACAGCTTGGCTTTTACATTTTCATCAGCTTTTGCCTAGAGATCACAATATTTTCAGTGCTTATTGATGTTATCACACCTTATTGCAGTGCTGAATAGCATTTTTTAAAAATACTTCTGGGGAATGTTTGGATTCTTTTGGCCTACACTGTAACATGCTTCCCCACTTTATGACCCACAATAAATCAAATACTGTTTAACAAATTTAAACTTACATCAACTATTTTGTTTTACTGCAAGTCTTTTGTCCCCTAAAATCTCAAAATAAATGCATGCCAGACAAAGTACTGAAGTTCGTATATGCTTAATGATCTAAAATGCTTAATGATCCACAGTCTAAAGACTGAAACCAGTAAAAGGTTAAAAGTATTGTTGAGATCATTGTAAATGTAATTTTTTAACAAATACATTAACTACTGAGCTATGGAAGACCAGCAGGGCCAAATAAAGATGAGGTCCACCACCACCCACTCCACTACATCTTCCAATCAACAGACTTGATAAAATGGTGTGCAATCTGTCAATTTAAAAATTATTTCTCCTTCTCTCTTTTTTTCTTTTTGTTTGTTTGCTTGTTTGTTTTACATCTCAGTGAGATGAATTTCAAATTTATCGCCATCAATCTACTAAAGTAGCAACAAAATCAGGAATTACTTCTTTCGTTTTTTCTTTTTTTCTAGTTTTTCATTAACATTTTAGGGCTTATTCAAGAGGAAGCATCCAACTAAATTGCCGGAAATTTAAAAATTTGCTTGGACATTTTAATTCCAGTCTTTTCCTGAAGATAACCAACCTTATCTGCCTTGATAGTGTAAAGTGATGATAGTTATTTTAGGATGTTCAAAGTGAAATATGCACTGCACAATATTGCATGAAAAATAAGAACAGTCAGTCTTTGTTAGTTATCAACATGAGATGGAAGATGCATTAAAATTGTATTGCTTGTTGATCATTTTATAGTTGGTTACTGCAGGTTCTATTTATGTGTATATCTATATTCAGGAGTAGGCAGTTTTGCTTGCTCACCTGACAGCTTACTGAACCGTGACTTTCTAATAGCCATATCAAATTGACCAACACTGATGCCACTGTATACTAATATAATGAAGTAGCTTTTTAGACATATCTTAACCAACAAGCAGAGTTGCAAGTTGGCAGAGTTGTTAGAACATAGGACAAAATGACTTTCTCACTTTGCACTCTGTGATCAAATCCTGCAGAGGTTAGCTTTGTCTTTCATTCTTTTTTGAGTCAAAATGAAAGTAGCAATCCAGAGCAGGGCAGCAGAACAACAGTACTACATGTATTGTGCTATGTTTTCTAGCTTTTTTGTATAATGGGCTCAAATCCTGCCATGACTAATTGTGAGATAGACTTAATCCCTTGTTCAGTTTGATACTATCATCTTGCATCTTCTAAAAATAAACAATCACATCATTCGAGATAATGCATGATCAATGTAAATAAATAAGCATAACGTTTGACAGGGTAATCAGTTAAGGTATGAGTTAAAGTAATCTAAATAAATATTTTCCTATTAAATTTTCTTATCAATTTAAGTTCCAAATATCAGTATAATGATGACAAAATTATTTTACTCTGTTTTTAATTATTTTAAAAATTAATTGAAATAAAGAGGGTGTATTTCAGCAGAAATATGGTAATAGAAGGATTAAACTAAATACTGACTAACAAACATAAATCTTTACCAGTGAAAAACAAAACATATCTCTGCTCCGAAAATCTCAACTCTGAAAGAAGGGATTTAGCATGCTAAGAACCAATGATAAGACCAAAAATTTAATCTCTCATCTAAACTATTCTTTCATATGTATTACTGTCTCATTTCAAGATACGTCTACCTATATTCAAATTCTTATTCATTTCCAGTTAGACGTTCTCTCAGTGATGATGCCATAATATGCCATAGCAGTTTCTTTAATTTTTGGAGCTTTTAGTTGACTGAAGCAGGAATCACTCTGTTGCAAGTATTCTGATCAAATATCCTTAGCTACTAATTAGTTGTTTTACATACGAATATATAGATTAAATATAGATATACATAAAGCCATATTCTATCTGTTTGTCTGTCTATCAATATACACACTCATGTATGTATGTATATTATATGTGATTGCCTGGTTAAGAAATTCATTTTGCAACCACAAACTTCCAATTTTGGTTTTGATCCCACTGAAAGACATCTTGGGCAAGTGGCTCCCTTTTGACCAGTGCCTTGTGATTATTTTAAGTTATATGTCTTACCTATCATGAGTTTATGAAGCTGGCCGGGAGAGAGAAGTCTTGAACATTGAATTATCTCCTCATGTGTAGTTGGTATAACATTAAGTCCATCATTGGCCTTTTCAAAAATAATACAAACATTAAAAAGAAAGATAATAAAATTCATTTTTAAAAAAAAGTACTGATTACTTACATAAACACTTCCGATGTCATACATACACAAACTAAAATTTATTGGAGAGTAGTGGGAGAAATCAGAACATGTAGACAGAATACCTGAATAGTGTATTACATATACACACACAAGTATACATACATACATGTGCCAGCGGCACATAAAAGCACCCACTACACTCTTGGAGTGGTTGGCGTTAGGAAGGGCATCTAGCTCTAGAAACTCTGCCAAATCAGATTGGAGCCTGGTGTAGCCATCTGGTTCACCAGTCCTCAGTCAAATCGTCCAACCCATGCTAGCATGGAAAGCGGACGTTAAACGATGATGATGATATATATATATATATTATATATATATATCTCAAATGGTACTGGAGTCCTGCCGGTCTTTTCTCATTTAACAGCACCAAAGATGCAATCCTTACATGTCATGAACACAATATTGTACCCTGCCTCTCTCTAAGCAATGAACATTATGTAGCTAAACCTTCCTGTTCACTACACAAGATACATTCAAAAAGCATCCAACTTTTATTTTTTCCAGCTAAAACTAATGCCACAAGGGCAAAATCCTTTGGATAGGAGGTGACACCTCCTGCACATGAGTGAAAAGTTTTGCACCAATAGGTAATGTCAATTTCTAGTTGTTACACTGAGAGTACTGAGTGGATTTTCATTTTCACACAAGATGACTGAATACATTGAGCAAAGACCATATACTCATGTCTCATCATCAGTGATGATGGTCTTCATGAAGTCTGGGTCATGGTTTGCACAGTCCAGCATGTTCTGAATGATTTCCAAGTGGAGTTGCTTCTGGTGCTGCTCCACCACCTTGGGGACAAATTTCACCAACACTCCACATGCACAAAATCCTCTGTTAAAAAAAGAATGCACTGATCCTGTGCTTATTCCCACTGCATGAGCTATTTCCTGCATTGTTACATGATAGTCTTCCATGACTATTTGCCAAATCTTCTGAATCAGCTCTTTGTTTTGGTTTGTGGATGGCCTACTTGAGCATGCCTCATTCTCCACTGAGGTATGGCCATATTTGAAGTAGCTGAGATTTTCCCATGGCATCAATGCTAAAGGCCAGCCCAATTTTCTGGACTGTTTGAGCTTGAGTTTCACCAACCTTTCAGTAAAACATGATGCAATATCTCTGCTCAATGTGTTCAGTCATCTTGCATGAAAATGAAAATCTGATGAGCGCACGCTACATGTCTGTACACTAAGCATAACAGCTAGGAACTGACAAGGTTTATTAGTGTGAAAAGTTGCATATGGCATTAGTTTTGGCAGGAAAAAATAAATTCTGATACTTTTTGAATGCACCTCATACTTGTTAGGTCTTACCACCACTGGGAATCTCCCCTGATGATATATCCACAGCATAGCTTAGACTTTATCCATAGGTCTACTTTCTCCAGGCTTGAACAGACTTCAGTACTTTCATCCATGCAGACCCTATGTAAAGCCAGGCCTTCACATAGGTAAGACTTTTATAAGAAGACTAGCATGAAAATCTTTTTTCTCTAATTAACCCATGTGATGATACAGCTTAGCTTTGTATTGCTGCAAGCATTGCTGACAGAATGCAAAGAGCCAGAAGAGATAAACCAAAGCATCTTGCTCAAGCTACTAGCAACTCTGCCAGTCCACCATACCTTTTATTGATTTCGAAAGAGCACAAGAAATTGGAATAAATATCACAAGACATTCTATACAACACTTTTAGTGACTCCGCCAATCTGTGGCCTCAACTCTTTGTGAATGGAATACTGCTTACATCTGGGATTGTATTACTACAACAGATACAGACATCCAAGATTGCATTCCCCACCAGAGAATTCCTCTAAATGGCATGAAGTTGATCACCAACACATATGCTGTCTTCTCACATTTCCTTTACAACCACTGCAAAAGTAACCTCACCACCTTCATTCTAAATATTCTTGTCCTACTTCTCTGCAGAAGCTTCTAACTCACTCACCTCTCTTCCTCACGTTACCTATAGTGTTTCCCTCCTTCAGATCAAACCATTTAAAAGAAAAACCTTTACAGTATGACAAGGTGCGTTTTACTGGGTCACTAACACTAGAGACAAAGCCTGCCACAGGGCTAAATATTGATCCCTTACTGTTCATCAATTTTATACAGAGATACTTCCTCACAGTATATTTAGTTAATTAATAAATGTGCTTACAGATTTCTTTGTAATTTTTTCATTTTGGAAAAACTGATTGGAAGACATAGTCCTTTCCTTAGGATCTTCTGAAAATGAAGTAAATTTTAAAAATAAAATCTCTATGGTAACAAGGGCAACGATGTCTTAACATTGGCATTAGGTTATACATTGGTGGTAGTGGGGGGGGGTCAAGGGGTCAAAATTATAGTTGATTAAATCAGTCCCAGTACTTGAACGCTACTCCATTTTATTGACCCCAGTAGGATCAAAAGCAAAGGAACTTTTCCTCTTATTTTCAGGCAGAAAGCTTGTCTTTTGACATAATGGCATGTTAGCTTTAGAGAAACTTCTTGTTTCTTGAAATTGTCACCCCCTTCTTATGTGGAACTGTTCTTAGTTACAGTTGGTAATTGTGACACATCCTCAGGAGGTGGAGATAATTTTAATAAATCAAGAATTTATATTGTGTGGTATCTGATATACATGTCTTTGTCTCTGCTGTTAACATACATGCCACTAAGTTCCATTTCATTTCACATACATACATACATGCATACATACATGCATACATACATACATACATACATACATACACACACACACACACACACATACATACATATGTATATATATACACACACACATATAGACATAGATATAGCATCATCATTGTTTTAACATCTTTTCTAAGCATCTATAAGAATCACACACACACACAGATATATATATATATATATAGAGAGAGAGCTTGTATGTTTCACAATACACTTAAATGAAAAGAAAACCAATTTGGCCAAAATTCTTATCTTTTAGTTGTTTGAACCAACATGTTTCCTACTGGGAGCATTTTGACCCCCCCCCCCCCATAAGATTTGTTTTTGCAAAAGGATCAAAATGCATTCTTTTATACAAAATAAATTAATTTTTCATGTTCTGTAGGGCATTACATAATTTTCATCAATAAGATCTCAAAGATAATTGCATGAGCAGTAATGGAAAGTAACTTACGTGTTTCTGCCGAGGTAGGAATTTGTGACAGTTGTAATTTCTTGGGTTTTATTCCATCAGCATGAGTTAAACCAATGTCAACATTATTGTTGAATTTCATGAATTCACTACAGAAAACAAGAATTTGTCTAATATGAAACATCACAGATAGTTAATACGACAAATCAATATTATTTATTATTCATTCACCATCAGCATCATCCAAGAATCTTTACATCGTTATCCAAACTGCTAAAAATAATTATGAAATCCCTAACAAATTACATCCTACTGACATAAAGGGATAAAAAAAATATGGTTTTGAATTCAGTCCCATCATGTAGCCCCTTGGGCAAGTGCTTTCTACTCTAACCCTGAACCAACTAAAGTCTGGTAAGTGGATTTGGTTGACAGAAACTAAAAGTAGGTTGTTGTTGTTTGTGTGTGTGTGTGTGTGTGTGTGTATGTGTGTTTCTGTCCCTTGCAACTGCTTGACAACTAATGTTAGCTTGCCTACATCACCATAACTCAACAATTTGGCAAAAGAAACCAACAGGATAAGTACCAGAACCAAACCTAGGAAAATGTGTACTGAGATCAAATTGTTTGACTAAACCCTTCAAGGTGGTGCCCCAGCATGACCACAGTTCGATGACTGAAATAAGTAAAGATAGAAGAAATATTGGTTTATTGTGTGTAAGGGAAAAAATATGGGATAATCCTGGCTGGAATACCTTAATCAAAGATTTGTTCTGTCATGGCTCATGATGATGATGACAATTTCATCATCACTGCCACCACAACTGCTGCCATCAACAACAACAATGACAAGAACAACATGCCATGGAGAGAGCCTCTATACAATCTCTTGATTTGCTAGGAAAGGCAACAAAATCTCCATCAAATCACAGTGATTACGCAGCAACTCTTAAAAACCTCATGGCACTTTTAAAGGTTAGCGCTTAACTCCATCTTAATGGCCTGAGGTGAACAAGAAGCATATTTACTCTTGGATCAGACAACTGCGTATTGTTGTTAACATTTCATGAATAATCTGGTCCATGACTTTGTGAAAGTGAGACAATGAGGAAGGAAGTGTTCTGTACTGAAATGCAATGATCTTTTACTTTTTTAAACTTCACTTCACAAGCTATGGGCTGGTAGTATAGTACTTAACCCAAATGCCTTAAACATCAATGGCTATTCTTAAATCATTCCAGACGTTCTTTTAACTACTGTTGGGTTAAAAAATGAGTATGTATTCCTGTTCTCCATAATGGAATATGAAACATTGTGAATGAGAAGTGTCAATTATTTCAGTCGAATGAAAATATTTATGGTAGACTGAAAACTGTGTTATCATGCTGCTGCTACTGTTGCATTTTCATCATCATCACTGTCACCACCACCACCACCACCACCACCACTGCCACCACCGCCATCATCATCATCCTCCTCCTCCTCCTCATCATCATCATTCAAACCTCATCATTAGCATTTTTATGCCTGCTTTTCCCATGCTGGCATAAATGTGATGAGACTAGTTAAAACAGTTTTGCACTGCCAGATGCACCTTCTGTTTTGTCACCAACCTTTTTCTCCAAGAAAGGTATTTTTCCCTTGGTCATGAAGAACCATAGAATGGCCAAACATTTTACAGGAGGTGTAAATACTGACATTGCCAAAACCGTTGTTGCTTTTCACTTTAAGCATATGAACAAAGTCAAGACATAGAAAGGAAGAGACAAACACAAACATGTATAAACACACACACACACAGTATGTCATATTTTACAATGTTACACAAGATATGCAGTGGAGGCGCAATGGCCCAGTGGTTAGGGCAGTGGACTCGCGGTCATAGGATCGCGGTTTTCAATTCCCAGACCGGGCGTTGTGAGTGTTTATTGAGCGAAAACACCTAAAGTTCCATGAGGCTCCGGCAGGGGATGGTGGCGAACCCTGCAGTACTCTTCCACCATAACTTTCTCTCACTCTTTCTTCCTGTTTCTGTTGTGCCTGTAATTCAAAGGGTCAGCCTTGTCACACTGTGTCACGCTGAATATCCCCGAGAACTACATTAAAGGTACACATGTCTGTGGAGTGCTCAGCCACTTGCACCTTAATTTCACGAGCAGGCTGTTCCATTGATCGGATCAACTGGAACCCACGATGTCGTAAGCGATGGAGTGCCAACAACAAACAAGATATGCTATCTCCTCTCTGTCTTTTCTATAACTATTAAAACAATGATTGTTCCTTGGAGCTGGCTGGTTTTATTTCTCTTTCATGAAAGCAATCCCAAATCACTCATCACACCTCCTCCCATTACCAACATTGTGTCTATCTCCTACATACCCTGCACTAACTATTGTGTCCAATCCTTTCTTCTAAGAATTGGGATTCTCTGGAATTCCTTTCCATTAGCCATTTTTTTTTTTTTTTTTCCTTTTTGTAGCCATCTTACTTGAAGCTGTTGAAGAGAAGCAGTAACTGTTTTGATCTTACTAGTTTCTAAGGGCCTGAAAAGAGCACAGGCTCAGCCCCTTTCTTCAGATTTCCATTACCCCATCAAAATATTGCACATACACATGACTTTTTTGCACATTATCATACATAATTTCTTTGCATATTTGTATATTTGATTTGTTTCTTCTATTTTTAAGCCACTCAAACATATTGACAATCCAAAGGCAATATACAATCAAAGTAGTGCTGAAGGTTTTCAGACTTGCTCATAAACTGATGGATTTTTTTCCCTTTTAGGTGTGTGTGTGGTGGTGGTGTGTGTGTGTGTAAATGAATCTGAAGAACATAGCAGTCTTTTTCTGACAAACATGGTTGCAAATAGTTGAAAATAGCTTACATAGCTCGGCTTTGATGTATTTTCAGTTTGGTGGCCTTTGATATCAAGTCCTTATACTTGCTTTTATTGATGACTATCTGCTCTAGTTCATATTTTGTATAGCTATAGTCTGGATCATTGTATGTGTAACGTTTCTTCTTTGTGAACAAAGTTCTGGTTGATATGAAAACAAAAACATGGAAGTACAAAAAGAAACAGAAAATAGAAAAAAGAGAAAGAGATGTAAAAGGAATGTGAAAGGAAAATTGTGACAAATTATTAATGGTAAAAAGCAAGTGAGATAAAATATTTAGACACATATATCATATGATATCAGCATGTAACATTATGAACGATCACCAAAGTCATTTCGTATTTTAGTAACAGGAGGGCAAAAATGCAAGTTTTTTTAAGAACAAATGTTGGATTAGTTGATCAGCTATTTCAAGTTGAAGGTTAACCATAGCTGTATAAAAATTACAGCCCATCTACAATTTGCAGTTGCTTGACAATGGTTCAAAGACATGAACTGCAATTTACTTTGGGGGCCAATCACCTTGTTTGAATTTATATACTTCAAATGAATGTCTTTTTAACAAATCAGTGATGTATTATTTTATGATGATAGGATTTTCTTAGTACAGGGTTTTATCTAGTTTAAAAAAAAAAATTATGGATTCTGGTCAAGAATAAAAGTGGGTAATCACAATCATCTCTATGCAAAAGAAACTTTTATTTATATGTTTTTACTATCATAAGCAACAGCAGATCCACTGTTGTGATATGACATTTGTTACTAAATTTGATATTGCCTTCATGCTAAAATTATTACAATATTCAATGATGCATCTATAGGCATCAATACTTTTCAACATATGTAGATGAATGCAGCATGGTTGAATAGTTACGAAGCTCACTTTGCAATCAAAAGGCCTCAGGTTTTATACCTCTGCATGGTTTCATTCACTGTAGTCTTGTGTCAACTTAAGCTTTGTCAGTGAAAGGGTGTAGATGGAAACTGTGCAGAATCTGTTGGATGGAGTGAACATTTATTCAAAAATTCACTCATAATAGACTTTGTGTTACACTGTTTCTGCCAAAAGATTATGTTAAGAATACACGAGTGTGTGGAGTACTCAGCCACTTATACTATAATTAAGTTGATGAAACAATTGCATATTCATCATTGAAACCAACAGAATTCCATTTACTTCAATTTTCCTTCCACACGTCTGTATGTGTATACATGTTTGTATATGTCAGTGTGTTTGGTCTCACACATACTCAACATAGTTTCTCTACTCATTTCTTTCTTTCACATATGCATTTTCTTTTATTTTATTGTTTACTGGATTCAGTCCATGCTGGCATATTACACACACACACACAAGTACATGTACATATATATGTATATGTGGGAGTATGTGTGTATGTGCGTGTGTACACGTTTGTCTGTCTGTCGGTCTATCTTTCTCTCTCTCTCTCTCTCACTTTCTCTTGGAATCAGCTTTACTTACTGCTCTGTGGGAGTTGTTGGGGAACTACTCACCATGCTTCTTCTCCAAGATATGGAAGAACAGTGAGTGAAGAACTATCAGGCTCTTTACATTTAGCATGCAACATTAATTAGAGCAGTATTTTGCCACTAAAGGTTGTATAGGAGTAAAGAAAATATTTTTATTTTTGACAGCACCCTCTAGATTGTCATTCAATAAATTAGAAATAATAACCAAACTCCTTCAAATCACAAAACAGATATGTTTCTTCAAAGATCAAACAATTTCAATAAGAGATTTGCTCAAGCAGAATTAACTGTTGATGCAACAAAATACAACACATTTTTTAAAAGAAATTGAAGAAATATACTTACCTGAATTCTTTATCATTTCCTGAAGATCTTATGCTTTGTGCCCTGTCATTAGGCAGTGCCACAAAACTTCTAGAAATAACTTCAGTTTGAGATCTGTTTAAATCCTTCATGATCTTAGAGCGTCTGGCAACAGCCATTGTATTTCTTGGGATTTGACTGATATTAGGGAAAGTAATTTCACTGTAGAGTCCCACTTCATTTGTGATATAAGGTGTTATACCTGAAAATAAAAGCCAATTGTAAATCTGATTAATCTGATTTTTATCATTTTTGTTAAGCTACATCTGATACACAAGGCATCAGATGTGGTGTGCAAATGAAATGACTGTGCTGGTTTGGTCATGTGACATGTATGGATGAGGGCAGCTGTGTGAAGAAGTGCTGATCTCTAACAGTGGAGGGAAACTGAGGAAGAGGTTGACACAGGACGACATAGGACGAGGTGGTGAAGCATGATCTTCGAATGTTGGGCCTCACAGTGGCAATGACAAGCGACTGAGACCTTTGGTGATATGCTGTGCTTGACAGAAGGCCTGTCAAGCCAAGTGAACTCATAGTTGTGACTGATGCCAGTGTTGCATAACTGGCACCCATGCTGGTGGTACGTAAAGAACATCCGTCAAATGATGGGCCTCACAGAGGCAGTGACAAGTGACCAAGACCTTTGGCAATATACCATGCTTGAGAGGACCCATTAAGCCAAGTGAGATTGTAGTTGTGGTCAATGCTGGTGCTATGTAACTGACCAATGGCACATAAAAAGCACATACTACACTCTTGGAGTGGTTGACATTAGGAAGAGCATCCAGCTGTAGAAACCATGCTAGATCAGACTGGAACCTGATGCAGCTCCCCAGCTAACCAGTTTTTAGTCAAACTGTGCAATCCATGCCAGTATGGAAAACAGACGCTAAATGCTGATGATTTTGTTGTTATTATCATTTATCAATAAGGTGGTAAGTTGGCAAACTCATTAGCATAGTGGAGAAAAATGCTTTGTAGTATGTCTTCTGACTCTTTACATTCTGAGTTTAAAAATTTGCTGAGGTCAACTTTGCCTTTCAGGGCTGGTAACATAAAGTACCAGTGAAGTACTAAAGTTGATGTAATTGACTTATTCCCTCTCCTCAAAATTGCTGGCATTGTACCAAAATTAGAAAGAATTATCATTATTTCAGTAGTCCTATTTATGATTTGTGCGTTCACTGCACAGATGAGCTCAACTCTAGTGCCTTTGGTATCCATAAAGTTGTGCATTTTCCATGTAATATGCCGGCAGTACATTGTAACATTTTATTGTCTATGTTATCTTTATTCAAAGTCTTTGTCATTGAATAATCTTATACCTTTCTTTCATACACATTATCATCTATTTGTATTGATATTTCTATCAAGTACTTGCTTTTTCAGTAGCCCCCGACAATGTACTTCCATATCTGGATTATTTGCCTTAAACTCCTTGCCAGTGCAGGTTGGCATTTCCCAGATTGTAATCAGTCACTTTTTATATTGTCTAAGGCCCTTTCTGGTGTATATTTATACATCTCTTTTCTGCTAGTATCTCATAACGTTCGCACAAATTCAAGTTCCTGAAAGTTTTGTCATGCCTGTGTATAGTCTCTTTTGGCTAAGTCAAAAACAATGTAGCTAATTGTTTCTTCAGAATCTCCCCATGTTCTGCTTATTATCTATTGTATTCTACTTCATTATATTGTTTCAGTGGTTTCATGCGGGAAGAATTTCGTTGTGTGCCGATATTTTTCTTTTATCCATTTCCTGCTGAAAATAATCTCAGGTATTGGTCATGTATGACTTTTTTTTTATATTTTGCAATGCTTTAGCATGACATTTTATAGCATTAGTTTCAACTTAGTTTTAAGTTTCTGAACAATGTCTGTTGCTTCTTCTTTCTTCTCAAAATTGTCAATTACTCTGACCTCCCATATATATTTGCTGACTTTCTTGGAGACAGAAAACTGATTATTTTGGTTGTTGTAGAAATTTGCATTAATTTCCTATTATTATTTACCAGATAATTTTGTATTCCTTCAGTAGATTTTATAATAATTTTCTTGTAGAAGACTCTTAACCCTCTGTATTTATGGTGAATATAATCTTTCTATATCAGATTTTGGGTGGTGAAATCAAATTGCAGTCATTATTTTTCTTGTTTCTCTGTCTAGTCTCACTAATCACTTCAGTATTCAGTTGGGAACATTTTGACTGTAATATTTTACTGGGACAAAGTACTGATGCCTGTTAACTTTTTCTTTACATTTAGCTATGTTTTAAGTATTAATCTGTCTATAATGTTATTTTCTAACTTTTCTTTCATTTGCTGTGTTGCACTTTGTCTAATTCATTGAGTTCTTGGTATGTATAAATTTGTATCTGGTCTAATTCTCTTTCCTTTGTTTCTTTATCTAATGACAAGACATTAGTGTTTTTAATTAATTTTTTACTTCATTATAGCCTTGCCACACTTTTAATGACCTACATTTTATACCAATTCCTGGAGTAAATCTGTGTTAAATTTGTGACAATGTGGAATGTATAACTTGAGGTCATTCATTACAAAGGCTATTTGATTATCCTCTCATAAATTTCTTATCTTTGTATCTACAGGGTGTTTAGGCTAAATTTGACAGTCTGCATAAATGGAAAAGAAAACATAATATTCCATCCCCCAAAAAAGGTATTTTCAAAAATCAGAAAAAAAAAATCAATTAGATTATGGCAGGGAAATAACATTTTACTCAAAGTAGCTGTTCTCATCTTTTACAACAACTTCAAGATGGTTCTGGAACCTGGTGCATGCATTCGTGTGTCCCTAGGATGATCTTTGAAAACCTCCTTGATTTGGCCACCAGCTTCGCTTAGGTGTTGCAGACAGAGTAATTGATGTCTTTCACAACTGTGCCCCATGCATGATAATATATGAGATTGCGATTGAGGGAATTAGGAGGCTAGAAACTGGGGCTTGTGAAGTTGTAGAAATTCTCCAACAACCACTTCTGACTCTTTCTGGAGGTATGGTAAGGAGCCAAATCTTGCTGGCACAGATATGACCCTCCAACCAGGATTTGATCACAGTCTCCAGCTGTTTAAATTGAGCCTAAGGCTCTGTTCAAAGATGGGAGTCATGATATCACCCTCACTAGAGACAGGCACAAAGACCATCGCATTTTGAGGTAACCTTGTTTTCATGATTCCCATGTCACTTCTCAGAGCCTTTACAGTGTTTACAGAGCATTGAGCAGCAGTCATAATGTCGACATTTTGATACCCAGTGTGAATCATCATCATATAAGTAATTTTTTTTCCCAGTATTCAGATGGTTTCCAGTACTCTGTGTTAACTAACTTTTTCTCAACTGTAATTATAATGTTTGTACTCTCAAACAGCATTCAAGATGTTCCTGAAAAAAGGAGACAAAACTATCATCAAGTTTATCCCCAAAAACCTGTAGCTCAGTTTAAGAATTTTGAAAGAAGTACCTATAAAACTAGTTTCTAAACATTGAATGGCCATGGGGGTTCACCAGAATAAAGTAATTATCAAAGGGGTCCATAGATAAAGAATGGTTGAGAACCCCTATGGTGTAGGGTGTTCTTGATAAAGTTCCAATACCTCTTTACTCTGCTTCTCTGTCTCTGGTTGAGAAGCATGAGGCGTTTTACTTGCAATGTGTTCTACACACTCTCTGAGATATGACAGAATGAAGCTCTGAAAACTGAGTCTTCAGCAATGCAACTGTGTTTCATTTATTTTTTTTTGTGCTTTCTCATCTACAAGTTTCCTTAATTACACCTCTCATTTGAAATGTCTTCTGAAATACAACACAAAACAAAACATTGAAATATAGACCATACTTATCATGTCTGAAGGATTTAGAGTAGAAAAACAAAATAAATACAAACTGGCTGTAAAATCTCAAATGACATACCCATATTAAATTTAGGATTTTTATCAAGTGGTTTCATTACACCAAAGCCTTGCATTTGTATATCTGCAGAATAAATGATTTTTGGAGAGACATAGTATGGGAAGCCACTTTTGAATTTCTGTATACTTAAAGGATTACCATGACTGTGTAAGGAAGATATGTTTTCCTGAACTTGCAGAACATTTTTTGATTGTAGAGTACCTGTCATAGAGGTGATGGTGGTGAAAAAAGAGATAAAAAAAGAAAGTAAAATTAAGCTTAGGATAAGTGATTTGTATAAAGTATTAATCAAAAAATTAATAAATAATCATAGAATAAAAGAAGCACATTGCCTAATCTTGTATTATAGTACAATGATATTAGTAGCTATCCAGAAAATGATGAACCCTTTAGCATTCAGATTACTCTGTCAAATGTAATGCTTATTTACTCTTTACTCTTTTACTTGTTTCAGTCATTTGACTGCGGCCATGCTGTAGCACCGCCTTTAGTCGAGCAAATCGACCCCAGGACTTATTCTTTGGATGCCTAGTACTTATCCTATCAGTCTCTTTTGCTGAACCGCTAAGGTACGGGGACGTAAGCACACCAGCATCGGTTGTCAAGCAATGCTAGGGGGACAAACACAGACACACAAACACATATACACACAAACATACATATATATATATATATATATATATATATATATATATATATATATATATATATATATATACATATATATGACGGGCTTCTTTCAGTTTCCGTCTACCAAATCCACTCACAAGGCTTTGGTCGGCCCGAGGCTATAGTAGAAGACACTAGCCCGAGGTGCCATGCAGTGGGAATGAACCTGGAACCATGTGGTTGGTAAGCAAGCTACTTATCACAAGGTGAGTTTGTATATTTTGAGAATGACATTATAAGGGAGGTGTGAGAGGGGGTTAATAAGATAAGGTGATTTTATTTTTATCTGGTTGGATTGATTTAGAAGAAATGTTTCATTTTTCCTTTAGTCAGGAGGGAAGGCATGGCCTATGACCCTTTACAGAGTCAATGAGATTGTGAGGAAATAAGGAAGAAGTTATCCTCAAGCAAGAAATCTGACTTGGATGCTTGCAACAGAGTAGGCTCCACTAAAAGTACTCAAGAGGCCTAGTAGTGATATTAAACTGAGTGACAAATCAAGTCTACCACAGAGGTGGAACACAGTGGGATTTGAACTCAAAATGCAGAGTTGGAACAGAGTTGGTTTGATGTTTTTACTGTTCCTCAATTTCACCATTTTGGATTGGTATTATTTTTTTCCTATCAATCCAGAAAGGCAGATTTGATTTTTGTTGTTTTGTGAACTCAATGCTCACAGAGGCCATCTATTTTATCCAACACTCAAACAACTATGTCAATTCCCCAGGATTGCAACAGTAACACTCACTGACTCACAGTGACTCGTGAAAATGATGAGATTGATCTGTTAGCTTTCAGATTATTCAGTCAAATTCAATATTAACTTTCCAGATTGTTTTGAATTAATCATGCATTATCTCACAGCTTCAAGATTCTGATGATATGACTGTTTATTTTTAGAATGATATTGTAGGGTAGATGTGAGAAACCAAATTTGGCCATTCAATCATAAAACAACTGGAATATTTGGGCCTGATATGGCCAGGTTAAATGATAAAGGGTTACATTTGGTGGAATTTGAACTTAGAACATAAAGACAGATCAAATGCCATTAAGCATTTCCCTGACATTCTAATGATTTGGCCTGCTTGTCATCTTAATGGTAATAAAAATAATGTACTTTTTACTAAGGCACAAAGCTGAAAATTTTGAGGGTAAGAAGTGGTTGATTGAATATGTCCAGGGCTTGACTTGTGCTTATTTTCTCAAACCCAAAAGGATGAAAGATATAGTCACCCTAGGTGATATCTTAATTCAGAATGTAAAGACATATATTATTACTGGGTATTTTTGTTCAATATTTTAATGACTCTGATGACAGTCATTTCTTTATTATGATATATAATAATTATAATAATTGTTTCTAATTTAAGCATAGTCAGCAATCTTTCGAGGGAAGGAGTTAGGTGATATAATCTATGTTAGCATGTGACCAGCACTTAATTTATCGACCCTAGAGGGACGAAAAGCAAAGTTGACCTTGGTGCAATTTGAGCTCAGAACTTAGAAAAGTGGAAGAAATATCAGAAGGTATTTGGTCTGATGGCCTAACAATTCTAATAATAATCATTTCTTTATAACGAAATAATCCTTTCTGCTGTAGGCACAGGCCTGAAACTTTGGGGGAAGGGGTAAGTTGATTACATCGACCCTAGTGTTCGAATGATATTTATCTCATCGATTCTGAAAGGAATAAAGTCGAAATTGACCTCAGTGGAATTTGAACACAGAACATAAATAAGGATGGAAGAAATGTTGCTAAGTAGTTTGCCTGGTGTGCTAACGATTCTGCCAGCTTGCCACCATTTTTTAATGAAATAATAACAAAACTGATCAACTTACCTATTTGCTTTGGTATGAATGAGAAGGTGATTCTTTCTTGTTGCCCAGGTTGAAGTATTCCTTTATGAGGATGGGCCCTGAAATGAGCACCATTATGAAAATGGTAATTTGCAGGGAGTACAGGTGAGTAATTTAATAGAATCGTTTCTGTTTCTGATCTCATTCCAACAGCACAGGAACCGAAGTCATACTTCTCTGGTTCAAGGCTCAGTAATACTGGTAGAGCTGTACCTGTTATTGGTACTTCTAGTCCATGCTTAGCTGCAAGTGAAGTGAAGGAGATTGAGAGAAAGTTGAGAAAAAAAAATGATTAAAAAAAAAATGAAAACAAAATGCAAACAACTTGTCCCGTCCCAAAAAACAAAAAAGATCAGTCAAAACAATTAATAATCCTTTCTATTATAGGCACAAGGTCTGAAACTTTGGGGAGGGGGACTAGTTGATTACATTGACCCCAGTGCACAACTGGTACTTATTTCATTGACCCCAATGCACAACTGGTACTTATTTCATTGACCCCCAAAAGGATGAAAGGCAAAGTTGACCTCGGTGGAATTTGAACTCAGAATGTAAGGGTGAATGAAATGTCACTAAGCATTTTGCCCAGTGTGTTAATGACTCTATCAGCTCATCACCTTCAAAACAATTAATATTCCTTTTAACTGAAGGTACAAGGCCTGAAATTTGAAGGTGGGGTACCAGTCGATTACATCGACCCCCGTGTTTCCAAGATACTTATTTTATTGATCCCGAAAGGATAAAAGGCAAAGTTGACCTTGTGCTAACAATTCTGCCACCTTCAAAACAATTCATCATCATCATCATCATCGTTTAACGTCCGCTTTCCATGTTAGCATGGGTTGGACGATTTGACTGAGGACTGGTGCAATCGGATGGCTACACCAGGCTCCAATCTAATTTGGCAGAGTTTCTACAGATGGATGCCCTTCCTAACGCCAACCACTCAGAGAGTGTAGTGGGTGCTTTTACGTGTCACCCGCACGAAAACGCCCATGCTCGAAATGGTGTCTTTTATGTGCCACCCGCACAAGAGCCAGTCCAGGGGCACTGGCAACGATCTCGCTCGAAAACCCTACAAGGCCAGTCAGGCGGTACTGGCAACGGTCACGCTCAGGATGGTACATATATAAAATATTTCATAATTATATACATAATTATAACAAGGGACTGGCTCTATGCCTCACCACACACTGCAAGAAATAGATGCTAAAGCATTGAATTTATGCAATGGAATACTGTCGTTGATGAAAGCAATAGGTGAAATATAATAATAAAAATTAAAATTAAAACAAGCCAACCTAAATGAAATATATTTTAAGGGTCATGGTATCACTTACATTACACATGGTGGTGCCTGACTTAACAAAGGAGTCTCTGCATTATGGTTAGATATGTTTGAAGTAGCTACAAAATTTACTCTTCACAAGTGACACTCTTTAAGTCTCCTATTTGTCTCAGTCATTGGACTGTGGCCATGCTGAAGCACAGCTTTCAAAGGTTTCAGTTGATAATATTGCCCTCGCCCACAAACTCGTTATTTCACTCTGGTTATTATTCAATAGCTAAGTTACCCTTTTGATGTAAAGGGATACAATACAATGCACCTTTTTAATATTGGTATATGCACACACAAACACACATACATATCTCTCATCAAAATATTTGAGTAAATTCATTGGCATCTAATACACTCTTCCATTTGTCCACTAATACTACCAACCAACATTCCCTCTCCTCTTTTCCCCCTTGGGCCACATTTCTATTCATGTCTATCACTTGTTTACCGTCACCCATCTGCAAGATTAATCATTAGTTGCACATTCTCATAGTAGCTGACATTGTTCCTTGTATAGTGCCAGTTAACATCCCCTCTCTTTTGGGTTACTCATTATTAACAAACATGACTAGCCATTTCTATGATTATTCTTCACTTGCACCCTCTTTTACCAGCAAATATCTAGCTACCATTCATGTCTCTCTCCCATTACACCCTGTCACCACTGTCTCTCTTCCATAACTCCTTCCAACACTATTTCTTCCATTTTCTTTCATTTTCCCTTGAGTCATTCCAATCTTCCTGTTTCAGTTATCCTACTCTCAATACTTTCATCCTTCCACCTTGGTTCATCTGTAAATATCCTCTCTTTTAGCCATTCCATCATTTACATCGCACTGAATGAAGAAATGAGATATTGTATACCAGTGAGACATTTTTGTCTTACTTCTGTGAGTAATGAGTAACAAAGAAGAAGAGAGAGAGAGTGAGAGAAAAATTTACGTTGATTTTCTGGTGGAAATGGAATTCCAACAATATTGAAGTTTACAAAGAGCACAAAGTCTCTTCTTGGAGGTGGTTCCTGCAAACATTTCCAGCCCAATGGCGATAATTCCCACCTGAAATAAACAAAATTTACAATTATAAAGTTACAAGGTAATATCTCAATGCTACTTTGACAAAGCAAGTTGTAAACACACACACACACACACACACACACACACACATATATATATATATATATATATATATATATATATGTATGTATGTATGCATATATATATACACACACACACATACATGCATATATATACATATATATGTATATATAATATATATATATGTATATATATATATATATATATATATATATCAAAAATCAAAATAAGCAACAAGGATATTCATTGGATAATACCTTGGTGTTAGGAAGGGCATCCAGCTGTAGAAACTCTGCCAAATTAGATTGGAGCCTGGTGTTGCCATCCGGTTTCACCAGTCCTCAGTCAAATCGTCCAACCCATGCTAGCATGGAAAGCGGACATTAAACGATGATGATGATGATGATGATAACGGACAACAATGAAAACATACGGACAGATGAGCAATGCAAGGACGGACAGGAAAACCAGGACAGAACATTCGTGGCTATCTATTCATTAGTCAAGCTTCCAATTATCACTACAGTTTTGGCCTGTAACACTGTTCAAAATTAGTAGGCCCCAAAAATCTAAGCTAAGCACATTAAATCTTTGGAAGAAAGTGGCAAATATGTGCGACAACATGGACAAAAAAAACGAGAAAATGGAGAAGATGTTACACGATTACAAATACAAACAAGAATAAAAACAGGTGTCTTTCGACTAAAAAGACAAGTTAAGTTAAGCTGGCATGTGAAGGGGAAGCCTTATGGCAACAAACATAGAGACAGGAAAATGAGGTGTTGTGTGAGCGGTAGTCAAGCCAAGAAAGAAAGATCATGCTTGGTCGAGCACTGGTCACATGGGAGGAACAGAGAGAGGTAGGTAGCAGAGGGATAGATAAATTAGGGAAGGAATATATCTCTATATCTATGTGTGTACATATATATATATATATATATATATATATATATATATATATATATATACAGCAAAAATTTAGATTCAGATGAATATGGTACTTAAGTTGAGGCACCAGAATTTAGTACGGCATTATCCATACAATTTCAAAGTAAGGTGATTAGTTTTGGCAGGAAAAAATAAATTCTGATACTTTTTGAATGCACCTCATACTTGTTAGGTCTTACCACCACTGGGAATCTCCCCTGATGATATATCCACAGCATAGCTTAGACTTTATCTCAAACATAGGTCTACTTTCTCCAGGCCAGAACAGACTTCAATACTTTCATCCATGCAGACCTTATTTAAAGCCCGGCCTTCACATAGGTAAGACTTTTATAAGAAGACTAGCATGAAAATCTTTTTTCTCTAATTAACCCATGTGATGATACAGCATAGCCACCCCAGCATCTGAAACTCGGAGTTTTATCATGGCTACTGAATAAGTGTCACATATTTTAACAGATACACACACACACATATCTATCTATCTATCTATCTATCTATCTATCTATCTATCTATATCTTAATATATAAAGCTGAAGTTGTGTGTCTGTGTGAAGCCTTTTTGAAAGTTTATAGAAATCCACATTTTCCACTTTTTCGTAAAAATTTTTACATCAATGGAATTTTCTCGATCTGAACTTTCCAGTGCAGTAATTAGATTTTTTAAATTCCGTTTACTTTGTGTGATTTAAGGGAGAATTGGCTGTTGTTTCTAGCAACTTTTATATTTTTTCCCTTCTACCTGGAACAGCGTTCTTACACACGTGCTCAACTGAGAGAGAAAGTGATACATACAACGTCATAGATTAAACTTTCTTCTCAGTATTCTTTAGCTATTTTTCATAACATTGATACGTAAAAACACACACAACCACACATACGTAATATGTGACAACAACACACACATTGCTCCTGTTCTCTATCTCTCCCTCTTCATCTCTCGCTCTCTCGAACGCATACACGTGCAAGTAAACACAATCATTCACGTTCGTCAATGTGGCATAACTACAGAGTTGTACCCACCGACTTTGGAAGGTCACAACTTTCAGAAAAATGAATATTTTTTAATGAAATTTTCTATGCATATATTACTTATTATGTAGATTCCGAATATACAAAAATGTTCGGTGAAAGGAACATGTACATACATGTACATACGTTCACATGTACATACATATGTACACACACACACACACACAAACACGTCTACACACTTACCCTATTACTCATGTACATCCATAAGTACATACGTGCATGCGCACATACATACATATATACATACATGCGTATAGGCATGCACACATGCATACGCATGTACACAGATGCATACGCGCACACATGTACATGCACATATATACATATGTACATACATACATACATACACATGTACATATATATCATGAACTAACTATTACTTTCTCAGATGCAGCACAGAATTTTGTCAGTGAACAGGTCGCGGTCTCAAAGCGACGAAAATATTTTGACAAATTAAATTTAAATGTTGAAGTGAATCTAACGGATTTTGTGTTATTTTAAATGGCTTATAAACACCTTCCACGCTGCAATTGTTTTCGTTCCAGCACACGATCTCAGATCAGGTCACTTGCTATGCAAGTACATCTCCGTAATATATATATATATATATATATATATATATATATATACATATATATATATTCTAATTCTGGCATATAAACAGATGTCTTAAATTCAATATTATACATTTCTTTGTTTCTTTCTTTTCTTTACTTTAAATTGCTATATTTTTTTAGTCATTGAGTTTCACTTGTCTGACACTGTTTATGATTTGTTTATTTTGTCTTTGCCTCATAATCTTGCATTATATATATATGTGACTTATCTCTATCTCTCTTTATCTACTGATATGCTTACCTATCTTTCTCTCTCTCTCTCTTCCATTTTATGTCTCTCTCTCTCTCTCTCTTCCATTTTATGTCTCTCTCTCTCTCTCTCTCTCTCTCTCTCTATATATATATATATATATATATATATATATATATATATATATATATATCTATATCTATATACCAATCTACCTGTCTGTCTGTCTGTCTGTCTATCTATCTATCTATCTATCTATCTACTTATCTATCTATTTGTCTGCCTGTCTCTGTCTCACTCTCTCTCTGTGTCTCTCTCTAAATGTGTGTGTGTGTGTATACCTGAGTCTTTGACTGTTTATATTCACACATTATTTGAAATTAAGACTGCAACTACTGCTTAGGAAAACAAACTGTTTCACTTATCAGAATCTACCCAGAACCAAAAAAAGAGCCAGGCAGTTATAATTGTTTGGGTCATGGGAATCAATGACATTTTAACAGTCTAGTATGCCATCAGCTTAATGACTGGTGTTACCCTCGAATCATACTCTATCATCTTCACACTAGGAAAGGATATATTAGATAATGCAGCCCTATATAAACCTAAAAAGACAGGATGGTCATGTCGGGAATGTCTTTGATCATAGATCTGCTTGGCTAACATTGGCCTGGTGTTAACAATAATGGCTGTAACAACAAGCTAACAAAAAGAACTCTAGATGGACACGAGATGATGATGATGTATAAATATGTGTCTGCCTATCTTTCTCTCTCAGAGTGGTTGGTGTTAGGAAGGGCATCCAGCTGTAGAAACTCTGCCAAATCAGATTGGAGCCTAGTGTCACCTCCTGGTCCACCAGTCCTCAGTCAAATCGTCCAATCCGTGCTAGCATGGAAAGCGGACGTTAAACGACGACGATGATGATGATGATACATACATACATACATACACACACACACACACACACACACACATATATATGCTTATATATGTGTGTGTGTGTTTGCAGATGTATATATGTACATCAAGGAAAAAATATCCAGCAAGGCAGGGATTCCCCTAGTAGTTATTGTTACAAACTTTTCAGAAACAAAACAATGAATTCAACATAACCAATGTTAAGCAACGAATAACTTTCTCTTTTTTTTTTGTCTTACCTAGGTTTGAATAAGAAAGCAACAAGTATTTTCTCATAGGGTGTCAATGTACCTTCACATGGAAGGATATCAAGCAGGCCTGAATGCACATTGCTCTTCCCTTCAGCCATTCCAGCTTTCTTCATCAACACTAAACTTGCAGGCTCAGTGACGTTACATTCCTACAGAAGAAGAAATCATTCCAGTTTTAATTATAGTAATTACTCAAAAGAATGCCCAAGATTGACAATATAATGACTGTTGCATCAGTAATAAATAATAATTCTTTCTACCATAGGTACAAGGCCTGAAATTTGTGGAGACGGGATTAGTCAATTACGTTGACCCCAGTGTTTCACTGGTACTTAATTTATCAACCCCAAAAGGATGGAAGGCAAAGTCGATCACGGTGGAACTCAGAACATAGCGGCAGACAAAATATCACTAAGAATTTTGTCCGGCATGCTAATGATTCTGCCAGTTCACCGCCAAGGCCAGTAATTTTGAGGGGAGGGAAAAGTCAATATCTTGAACTCTAGTTCTTGGCTGGTACTTTATTTCATTAACCCCAGAACACTGAAAGGTAAATTGACCTAATCAGAATTGAAACTCAAAATGTAAAGCACTGAAACAAATAAAGCAAGGGACAAGTTGTCCAACTTTCTAACAATTCTGCCAATATGCCACCCTATAAAGATGATGATAGTGCCCTGATGCAGTACCAGGAAGTGGCTCACATGGCTTCTGATTAATGCCCTGATGCAGTACCAGGTAGTGACTCTCATGGTTTCTAATCTCAACTGATTGGAATTGTTATCATGGACACGTTTCGTCTTGATATAAAAAGATGGGCTACAGCAAATACTCTACTCAAAACCACAAATTTGTCAGTCACTTGACTTTAACCAGTTGAGCATGTCCCTTAGTGGTTAACAATATGTGCATCTCTGAGCACAAGCAGGAGAAGTGGGGGAGCATCATAGCCATGTGTTGAAAGGAATTCTTTGGGGTTTGAATAATTCACCTCTGGAAACATGGGTGTTTTGCTCATCTTTTGAGTGGATGGGCTACTCAACTTCAAGAAAATTCTAATAGGGTCCCATTTGGAAGGTCATGCACTGTTTATCTTGATATAAGGTCACCATGTTGTGCACATATGGTTGTGATACATGTGCCTGGTCTATCCTTATCAGACGGGCAGTCATGATGGGTATATTGGGCTTTGTATATTTGTACCCCAGTGTTAATTTGATGGTATGTATTGCTCTCTCACTCAATAATAATAATAATAATAATAATAATGATAATAATAATAATAGTAATAATAATAATAATCCTTTCTACTATAGGTACAAGGACTGAAATTTAGGGGAGGGGACTAGTCGATTACATCAACCCTAGTATATCACTGGTACTTAATTTATTGACTCAAAAGGATGAAAGGCAAAGTCAAACGTTGGCGGAATTTGAATACAGAATCTTAAGACAGCCGAGATACTGCTAAGCATTTTTCCTGACGCGCTAATGATTCAGCCAGCTCGTCACCTTAATGATAATGTTTATTACTATTATCAATATCTATAAAACAAACGATGTTTGCGTGTGTGTGTACGTGAATGTGGTTTATGCACGTCCACAAATTAGCACGCATGTCGCTCCAATTTTAGGAGGTGATGTGTCATGACTTTATGTGCATTTTAGCGAAATTTTTCTCTCAGAGGCACCCGCGTATAGCTGTAAAAATCGATAAACTTTTACCAATTTTGAAGTTTGTTGACATGGCGAAGTCAAATCTGTGCGTACGCGCGTGAAGGCGAGAGAGAGAAAGAGAGAGAGAGAGAGAGAGAGAGAGAGAGAGAGAGAGAGAGAGAGAGAGAGAGAGAGAGAGAGAGAGAGATTGTATGTTTGTGAGAGGGAGGGTGAAGGAGAGTTACATTTTGTTTGCCAGCGTGACAAAAAAAAAAGTAGGAGAGGGCGGCTATTTCTTAACAGTTGTGGGGTAAGAAAAAATACCTTCTCTCTCTGTCTCTCATCCTCCCTTACACACACATGCCAGTTATCTCTCTCTCTTTCTTTCTTTCTTTCTTTCTTTCTCTCTCTCCTTCTCTCACACACACAGCAATATTACACACAAAACACATGTTGCCAAAAAGAAATAGACGCTATCTTTTTATAGTGAGTATGCCAGACAGAAAGTGTGGTGTATATGTGAAGTTCTTTTGTTAGTGTGAGAGAACAGCATGTGTGTGTGTGTAATGCTGCTGTGTGTGTGTGCGAGAGGGAGAGAGAGAGAGAAAGAAAGAAAGAGAGATTAATGTGTGTAAGGGAGGGAGAGCGCTCTCTGTCAGCGTTCATCAAAAATTTAAATGTCAATTTTTTTTTTCTTCTTAAACATGAGATATAGGTTCAATGTTTTTGAAAGACAATATATTTTATAATGAGATTATATACACTTTCTCACACAACAATTAAAATATATTTACTTTAAATCATTTATTTATTTTATATCGTTCATCTTTCTCCCCCCCCCCTCTCATTCACACACATGCTACTTTGGGAGTGAAAGAGTTTTGTTTATATTTCACGCCGGTACGAGCCCTTAATATCGGCCTTTTCCGTAACAAGTGTCTTCGGCGATTTTTCGACATTCATTTCTTTAACAACAATGAAAGAACGAGGTATGTAACAATTTGTCAGTGTTCCATTTATTTTTTTCTTAGTGAAAATCGTGCGAGTGTTATCTAAAAATTTACCTGTACTTGGTAAATTTGAGATTTAAAAATGTTTTCCTTATTTTTCATCTCTGTATGTTGGTTCATTCAATTAGAAAATAAAACCTAATGACGATGTAATTAGCAACTAGCACATTTGGTTTCTTAGTTTTTGTTTGCTTTTTTGTTTAAATTCTTTACTTGACTGTTATATTTCTTACGAAGAGTGAAAAAATGTTTTCCATATTCATGATCTCCGTATTTTCCCCGTACATTGAAAAGTAGGTGGTGAAAAGATCAATGTGTGAGTGGGGAGTGGATTTCCGAGGCTGAAAATGTAAAATGCTTTTTATTCTTCTTAAACATAAGATATAGTTTCAAAAACAGGGTTTTGTAGCATATTTCTTACGTAGAGAGTCTGCATTCTTAATTTTTTAAATTTTATTATATATTTCAATTTCATTCTATTCTGGCTCAGTGAAAGAACTATCCTGGCCCCCAAAAATGTAGCTGTCAGTGCTATCAATGACCAGCTCATAAGCCGAATTCCGAGTGAGGAGTGCATCTACAAATCGATTGACCGGACCTGTGACCCCCAAGACATTGTCAATTACCCTATCGAGTTTCTCAACTCATTGGAGCCAGCAGGGCTTCCACCTCACATTCTTAGGTTAAAGGTTGGATGCCCAATTATACTAATCAGAAACTTGCTTCCGCCTAAACAGTGCAACGGGACCCGCTTAGTAGTTAAGTCCCTGATACCCCACTTGATTGAGGCCACCATTGTTACAGAGTGCGGGAGAGGTGAAAATGTTTTCATTTCAAGGATGCACCTTTATCCCTCGGGGTCAGACATACCATTTCACTTCCGCAGATCGCAGTTCCCGGTGAGACCATACTTTGCCATGTCCATCAACAAATCCCAAGGCCAAACACTATCGGTGGAAGGGATCCATTTGGGGGAGCCATGCTTTTCACATGGGCAACTTTATGTGGCCTGCTCCCGTGTGGGTAGTAGAAACGCTCTTTTTGTGTATGCTCCTCAGGGCAGAACACGCAATGTTGTCTATAGCGAAGTTTTATAGACAAGTTGTCATTGCAGCCGATGTGGTTATAAACAGTGATCCGGAAGCATTGGCTGGACATATTCGCAAATCATGGCAACATGACTTATGGACTCTTCCACTTTTTTATTGGACAATGCTGACTTCTCCAACAACAATGCTCACTCGGCTGATATCAGTGATTGGCTAAGTTGCTCATAAACGTAACCTAGAGGGACAGGCCCCTTATTTTTTGGTTAAAGCTGTGGTAAGTTTTCCTAAGCTGCTCCAATCCAGATCCCCAATGCAGACATTCAGATCAACCTTCTCTTATGCAGATCTCTAATGCAACTTAAAAAAAGCAGTCAATGAGTGGAAATAACCAATAAACTGATTCCTTATGGGATTTCACAATCAAATTGCCAGCAAACCATTTTCAACCAACCAATTTCAACGGATTCAGCGCAAATCTGATGTCAATGTTACTTATTTTGGTTTGAAATAAAGCACTTGATCACTTCATAATCCTAGCTTAATCCCGGGCAACGCCAGGATATACTGCTAGTTATTATTATTATAATTATTATTATTATTATTACTGTTAACTTACGGGGATGTAAACATTATTATTAAGGTAGTAGTACAGCAAAAGACATTGATAAAATAAGTACGAGGCTTGAAAAACAAAGTACTGAGGTCAATTCATTTGACTAAAGTTCTTCAAGGCATTGCTCCAGCATGGCCGCAGTCAAACAACTGAAATAGGTAAAGCATACAAGGTAAAAGATATATGCATGCATGTATGATGGTCAGCTGAAAAGTTCATAGGCTGACCAAGCTGCTTTGATGGAATATAACCAAATAAGGCTTATTTTTCAACATATAGTCCTCATTGCAGGCCACACACTTCATCCATTGGTGTTGCAGTGCTTGGATCAAAGTGGTGAAGAAGCTTTCAGCCTATTGGTCAAAACAAATGACCAAGAGCAGATATGGCATCATCATTACGGTGGTATTAGTTCTCAGCAAATATTTTTCCATGCTGGGGAACAAATGATAGTCAAATTGTGAGAGTGATCAACCAGTTCAAAGTCACTGTCACATACAACAGACATTGAAGCCAATGACTTGTGTGCTGGAGCATTGTCCTTATGAAATAACATCCCTTCTTCCGTTTTCCTGGCTATTTGGTCTTGATATTGTTATCATTACCTCCATCTTAGCGAAGGTGGAGGTATTGTTTTCAGTCATGTTTGTTTGTTTGTCCGTGGACAAGATATCTCAGGAAGCACTGGATGGATTCGGATGACACTTTCAGGGATGTTTGATCTCATGACTTGCATGAACTGATTAGATTTTGGGATCAATCTGGTACCGAACAAGGAATTTGAATTATTTATCAATTTTTTTTTACTTAATTTTGGAGAGCAGTTGGGTTCATTTTTAGTATTCTCATTTATGAGAGCAGTCAAGTTTATTTCAGATATTCTCATTTTAAAAATCATCTCTGGCTAATTGTTGAGAGGACATTGGTATTGCCTTAGCAGAGGTTTGTGCTCTCTGAGTGCTCTTGTTATGATTATTATTATTATTATTATTATAAGAAGGAGGAGTTAGAGAAGAACAAATGGGTAGTAGTGGAAAAATTCAAAGAAATATCATTAGAACTCACAACTTCTTCCCCATCTGCCTTTTCATCAACAACAGCAACAAACTTTGCAGGAATTGGACTATTGTTGTACAAAGTGGCAAACTGGATTAAATCACAGCCATAATAGCAGTAACCAAACTGAATCTTTTCAGTAATTTTCTCTGTTTCTGGGTCCAAGAGTTCCAATTCTTGGTATATCACACGACCTGATATGATTACATGACGTGTTTCACTGTTTTCAAGTTTCACTCTAATAACAAAAATAAAAAAAGAAAAGAAAAAGGGAAAGTGATTATATAAGGGCAAAGGTACAAGTGTGCGTTTAAGAATTTTCTTTTTTTAACTAGATGGTTCTAGTTTCAATACCTCTGGTTGGTACCTGAGATAAGTATCTTCTACCAAACCTTGAAGTCACAAGAGTTTAATGAGAGTGAAATTTGAAAGATGGAATCTGTGTGGGACCCATCATATCTTGTATCAACTGGACTTATAAACTTATCTATCTGTCTGTCTATTAATCTATCTTTGTTTCTTTCTATTTAGTTGTGTGTTTGCATGTATAATATATGTGTTTATGTATGCATGTGAGTATGTATCATCAAAGAATGGCAGAATAAATGCATCACACAATGGTATCATGTGGTATTTCATTCCATTTATCATGTCCCTTTATGGCTGACTTTGCCATTTTTACCTTATGATGTTACTAAAATGAGAACCAGAAGCAGAAATGTCACTTGGCTTGACCTCTAGGGCCTCCTTTGATCCTGATTGACCATATTTCAGCACATGGAAAGTTCTTCTTTTGGATAGAGACCAGAACAACTTTTACCCTGGAGGACTGGATGCTGCCCATGTAAACATTCTCGATCCATGACACCAAAGTTGTCAAAGGGAAAGGCAAGGGAGCTGATATACCCTGTCACCAGTGCTGTTATGAACAAACTCAGAATGCAAATCTGAGCTGAAATAAATACTGCAAGACATCAGGTTTCATACTCAAACAGTTACATTGCTCTGCTGTCCTGGATTCATACTTCATTTCACCAATCTATGAAGAATGGAAGGCAACATTGCCTCTGGCAGGGTTTGTATTCATAATGAAGAGAATCAGAAAAAATATCACAAGGTGTTTTGTTTGATGCTTTAATGATTCTGCCAAACCACTGCTTTTAGTGGTTCATATAGTAAATGCAGTCCTATAAAAGGTTGTCTTAGGGTACTCACAGTCCAATGAACAGAGAAAAGTGAAAGAATGAAATCATATCAATTAATGGAATTTGGTAGTTATATGTTGCAAGTGAAGTGACTATGTAGAGATTCAGTGGCTTATTAAGCAACAAGTAAATAGAACAATTGGCAGCTAAGGATGAAGACTATAACAATAAAATATCCTTCTTTGAATGGTTTTTGCTCGGAACATTAACACACTTGACTACCCACAGCATTTAAAACTCAATGAATTTAAAAACCTTACTGAAATTATTTATGCCTAAAAAGACAATCAAGCACATTCCCCAGGCTCTGTTTTTATTTGTTTTATTTGTTGATACTGATGATGATTCAGACTTACAACAAATTTAAAGCCGAAGGCTTTAAAATAACTAAATGCAAAATCAAAATACTTGCCTTGCTACTTCTTGAAATTGTTCTGGCTCAGTTGCACAATACTGAATCTGTCATGAGAATGTATAAATACAAAGTATGTTAAAAAAGTATGCTTGGTAATGTGAGATAGCATAGTATTATGTGTATGCAGGCACATATAAAGGTTTGCCTTCCTACAAACACAAGCAAATTGCGTGCATGCGCATGTGTGTGTGTATTTTATCATCCTCATCATCATCAAACATCCATTTTTCATGTTGGTATGGGTAGAATAGCTTGACAGGAGCCGGTAAGGCTGGGGTTGCATCAAGCTTTATTGTCTGTTCTGGCATGGTCTCTACAGCTGGATGCCCTTCCTAATGCCAGCCACTTTATAGAATGTAACTGGGCACTTTTTATGTGGCACTAGCAGTGGTACCAATTTTGCTGTGACAGACAGGTCCTCTTGAGTACACCATGGCACCAGATATCTCAGTCTTATGTATGTATGTATGTATGTATGTATGTATGTATGTGTACATATATATATATATATATATGTATATATATATATATATACATATATATATATATATATATATATATATATATATATATATATGCTCCGTTGGATGTGTAATGTCAATGTGAATACCCGTCAGAGTGTAAGTATCTTGAGAGAAAAGCTGAACATTAGAAGCATCAGTTGTGGCGTGCAAGAGAGACGATTGCGCTGGTATGGACATGTGGTGAGAATGGAGGAGGATAGCTGCGTGAAAAAGTGCCACACCCTAACAGTTGAGGGAACCCGTGGAAGAGGTAGGCCCAGGAAGACCTGGGCTGAGGTGGTGAGGCAAGACCTTCGTACATTGGGCCTCACCGAGGCGATGACTACGGACCGAGACCTTTGGAAATGGGCTGTGCGTGAGAAGACCCGGCAAGCCAAGTAAGATCGTTGCCAGTGCCCCTGGACTGGTTCTTGCGCGGGTGGCACATGAGATGCACCATTTTGAGCGTGGCCGTTGCCAGTACCGCCTGACTGGCTCCTGTAGGATTTTCGAGCGAGATCGTTGCCAGTGCCCCTGGACTGGCTTGTGCGGGTGGCACATAAAAGACACCATTTCGAGCGTGGCCGTTTTCGTGCGGGTGACACGTAAAAGCACCCACTACACTCTCTGAGTGGTTGGCGTTAGGAAGGGCATCCAGCTGTAGAAACTCTGCCAAATCAGACTGGAGCCTGGTGTTGCCATCCGGTTTCACCAGTCCTCAGTCAAATCGTCCAACCCATGCTAGCATGGAAAGCGGACGTTAAACGATGATGATGATGATGATGATATATATATACTAACACATAAGTATGTAGAAAAAGTTAAGGGAGCTATTAACTGCTTCTTGGAACAAGGAAATTCTCTTCTTGCATGAAGAGCAGATTGTATGCTGCTTGTGTACAAAGTTCAATGGTGTGTAGTAATGACATATGGATAATGATTGTAAATGTGCTTAAGTTGGGGGAGAAATGAAATGAGCATGCTCCACAAGCTGAGTCATATTAGTGTGTGTAAATGATACGAGTCAAATTAATTGAGAAATAAACATAATATAAGAGGACTCAGTTGTAGAGAATAAAAATAGAACAGCTTACATATGGATATATAATGCACATGGAGGATGGTAGATGGACGAAGAAGTGCCAGGAAATCCTAGAGGAAGAAATCCCTGGAAAGAGAGACCAAGGAAGATATGGGGTGAAAGGGGTGAATGCAGACCTCAAGATATGGAACCTCACCAAGGAGACAACAAAGAAACATGATAAATGGTGGAAGACTGTATCAGAAAGGACCCATCCAATCTATGGAAGCATAGAAAAACTGATATAAGAATGATGATGACAATGATAACACACACATAACTTCATTTCTCTCTTTCTCTCTAAGCTAGCAGGCATATGTCTCATGTGTCTACCACTGCTACTGTTTCTCTTTTACTATGATTGTTGAGTAGTGTGGAATTTCATTGAATCATTTGATAGCCAGTGTATAACTCTGTTTACCTTCTCCCTATCCTGCTCTCCCCCTCCCCCTCTAACTTAGGTCACTCTTTCATTGACATTCAGTACTTTCTTGCCACCATCATCTCAACTACTTATCATCTGTGCTCTCTCTCTCTCTCTCTCTTCAGCTAGCATTATCACATCCCTCCAGACTGCTACTCCAACTCCATTATTACCAGATCATGAACATCCATCACACTTTCTTTCTCAACACTAAACAATTTCTGTGACTATCACTCACTCTCCTTTAACTTGCAAACATATAGCTATCATTACAGCCTCCCTTATTGTTCCTATCAAACTGTCTCTCTTTATTTACCCTCTTCTTCCACATTATCATTGTTCCTCCTCTGTCAAACTATCTTTTCCTTCTCCCTCTTAATATACTTCATCTACAATTGCCCTCTCTTCTACCCTCACTACCATTTATATTTTCCGGACCAAATGTAGACAACATAGAATATTGAGGATTCTTTTCTGTCCTGGAGGGTGCAAAGCAACTTATTTAATTGGTGCAACAGTAAAATGCACCAGATACATAGAGCCCAATGCTTGGCAAATGAGGAGAAATCATTTGGTCGAAAGGATTCCTTAGTTCGTTTAGTCAAAGACATGAGCAACTCTCTAGTGTTTGACTGTTGTTGTTGTTGGCACTCTGTCGCTTACGACGCGGAGGGTTCCAGTTGATTCGATCAACGGAACAGCCTGCTCGTGAAATTAACGTGCAAGTGGCTGAGCACTCCACAGAAACGTGTACCCTTAACGTAGTTCTCGGGGAGATTCAGTGTGACACAGAGTGTGACAAGGCTGGCCCTTTGAATTACAGGCACAACAGAAACAGGAAGTAAGAGTGAGAGAAAGTTGTGGTGGAAGAGTACAGCAGGGTTCGCCACCATCCCCTGCCGGAGCTTCGTGGAGCTTTAGGTGTTTTCGCTCAATAAACACTCAAAACGCCCGGTCTGGGAATCGAAACCACGATCCTATGATCCTGCCCTAACCACTGGGCTATTGCGCCTCCAGTGTTGGACTAGTACTTACTTTTTGACACCAGAAAAGGAAACAAATAAAATAATATATATTTTAGCAATAGAGGCAGTACAAATACTGAAAGATAGTATTAGTATATATTAACAACAAAAGAAGCATTAATATAGAAAGGTAATATTGTCCCATAATGGGTTTTGGTGCAAAATGCGCAATATTACCTTTTGGTATAAATAAAATAATAATGATGAAAATAGACTTACAGTAATCAACCAGGCTGATAGTGCAGGCACAACCCCTTCTTTTGGGCTCATTAACAAAGGTGTGTTTCCAGAATACTTGACCTTGAACTCTCCTGGGATAAGGCCTTCATTTCTAATTTCGAAAGACCTTGTGTTCACCTCATTGTTGGCCACCATGCAGCCAAAGTCTACTTCTCCACTAACAGACAAGATACAGCATGGAGAAGACCTGTTGTTGACAGAGAAAAAAAAAATGACAAAAAACAAGGGAAATAGCAACCAAATTGTTTTAGGGATGATGGTTGATGCAGAAATAGGTTTTGAAGTGAGCACTGATGCTGATACGGATGATAATGGTGATAATGACAAAGTTGATGACACTGATGCTGATGCTGATGATGGTGAGGAGGTGAAGAGGTGGATAGTGATTCTTCTCCTGAAAATATGTGAGCATCAAGATGACGACAACAACCATCATCATCATCATCATCATCGTCGTTAAACGTCCACTTTCCATGCTAGCATGGGTTGGACGATTTGACTGAGTTAGTGGTGAAGCTTGAAAGCTGCTGTGATTAATGAAATGGTAGACTTAAGAATATATTCAACCACTACCATGGTTGAATGATATATGATGGGCTTCTTTCATATTTCGTCTACCAAATCCACTGACAAGGCTTTGGCTAGCTTGAGGCTGTAGTGAGAAGACACTTGCTCAAGGTTCCACACAGTTGGACTGAATGTGGAACCACATGGTTGAGGAGCAAGCTTCTTACCATAGAGCAATGCTAGCACCTATGTTGTAGAAGGTAAAAAAATGGTAAGTGAACAGAGAACAGTGGTTTTATGTCGGTCATATGTGAAGAGAAGAAAATGCTTACACAAAGAGTGGAACTTCGACTCTGTGTTCTCCACTGCAAATAGTCAATCTGTCCTGCAAAGAGTACCCATCAAATGTACCCCTGTATATAACTGGTATATTCACAGTCAAACCTGCAGCTAGGACTTTCTCCGAGATTTTGGATTTTATTTCAAATTCCTGTATGTTGAAAAACAAAAGTCAAACAGTCTAACAAAATGAAAGCAATAATTTTATTTCATCTTTTTTTAGGATTTTCACATTTATAAAGCATTTGAAATGAGCATCAATGATGTGGGTGAGGGAGGGTGAAGGGAGGATGCAACCTTAGATTTGCTATGGTTGGAGGAGGGAGGTGAAGGGAGGGGCGGTGAAGGGAGGAGGAGAGTGGTGAAGGGAAGAGGAGAGTGGTGAAGGGAAGAGGAGGGTGGTGAAGGGAGGAGGGGGAAAATGAGGAGGTGGAAGCCTAAACTATCAACTTTATCCAATACTTCTTCCTAAGAATGTCCTCCCTCTAGAGTTTCCTTCATCTTCTTAAGTCTTTTCCCTGCTCACCACTGTTGGGGAAGAGATAGTTGTCTGCAAGTGTGAGTCAGAGTGGCTGTTCCAGTGCATCTCCCTAGCCATCCTCCTGGGTAAAACCTTTTCCATTTTGTCTGCTGGGGCCATGAGGCAGTCTGACTTATAGAAAATTGCAAGTTCCACTCCTTAATGTAAAGTTACTTCATATATGTGTGTGTGTGTGTGTGTGTACTTCTGAAGTGGTCTTACACTTTACTTAACAAACAGTTTTAAATATTGGTGAAGACAGCCCGCAACAATAAGTGGGCAGTTGTTGAAGAACATCAGTTACATCAGCTGACCTAACAGGTATCAAAGGGCTTGTGAAGACCATCATGAGCACAACTACTCCCCACTTCCCCACTATCAGACCAATCCATTAAGATAACTATCTTTAGGAACTTATCTTTTACTTATTTCAGTCATTGGACAGCAGCCATACTGGAGCTCACTCAACCTTGAAGGGTTTAGTTGGAAAAAATCTTTTTGAAGTCTGATTCTTGTTCTATCAGTCTCTTGCTCAGAGTAATGTGTAAAGTTAATGTCTCGTGTTTCACATTCTGGTTGAGACTTTCATTTCACTTTAGCTAGGGGACTTAATTCATCATCGAATAAATAACAGGGCTGTGGAGTAGGAATCGGTAAAATGGACTACAATCACTTAATTACATAAAGGAGTTAGAGGTGCCAAGAGTAGACAAGTCGGAGTCATAGTTTTTTGTTTCGACTCCACAGCCCTGATAAATACATTACTCTGTTGTAAGCATTTGAGTCCGGTTTTCAGTCTGAGGATACCTTCTCTTCCACCCACGACCCTTGGAAACTCTAACAAATGGTTATATGTACTGGTCTTCTTCATGTGACTAAGCAATGAAAAAATTAAATGAAACAAAATAAAATAAAAGCTTTGTGCCGGTGGTACGTAAAAGCACCCACTACACTCTCGGAGTGGTTGGCATTAGGAAGGGCATCCAGCTGTAGAAACACTGTCAAATCAGATTGGAGCCTGGTGTAGCCATCTGGTTCACTAGTTCCCTGTCAAATCGTCCAACCCATGCTAGCATGGAAAGCGGACGTTAAACGACAACGATGATGATGATGATACTTCAAGTCTCTATCTTAAAGATGCATCATAAACCTTTCAATCCTCTGAAAGCTTAGATCTTAAGGAAGAAATAACCTTAAATTAAACTTGTTAGAGTCTGGAATCCAAGGAGGCTGATAAGTATCTACACCAGCAATAATTTATGGAAAAAAGAGTTCATAGAAAGTTGAATAGTTTATCTGCAGTGAGGAAAACATTATCAACAGCAGGTGCAGGTAAGGCTGCTTGGTAAGAAATTTGCTTCTCAACTGCATGGTTCCAGATTCAGTCTCCCTGCATAGCACCTTGGGCATGTCTCTTTTACTAAAGCTTCGGGCTGACCAAAGCGTTGTGAGTGGATCTGGTATACATGCATGTATGTGCTTGTATTAGTGAACAGAAAGAGAAAGAAACCCACCGTATATATGCGTGTGTGTATGTGTGCGCCTGTTTGTCAGTGTCTCCCCCACGACCCTCGTAACTTAGCAGTTCGTCAAAACAGACTGATAGAATAAATGACAGGCTTAAAATAAAAGCAGAAGTACTGGCTTCGATTCACCCGACTAAAATTTCGTCAAGGCGATGCCTTACCATGGCCACATGATGCACAGCATCTATGCACTACAATCACCGACAGATGTGCTACGCCATCCTTAAGTCGCTTTGCATAAGAACATAACTACAATGGACTTGGTTGTTGGCAGGTGACTAGTGACATGCCGCCACCACCCTGGTCCACTTGACAGGTTCTTCTCTCCTCTTGTTATCCGTGCGTCCATCCGCTCCTCTTCTCATCATCTATATTGTGCCTACCACTAAGCTCCTTTCCATTATGCCTTATGAGTTAACTCTCTTCCTATCCTATGCCCCCCCCCCCACTTACACCACATGCCCAGTCTTTTCTTCATAGAACGTCGAAATTTGAGATTTCCCTTCCCCTTCTCATTTTCTTCCTTGCTGCATTTGTTGACTTTCATTTCTTCAAGGACCCCACATATATCGGTACTACTAAAACAGCACGGTCCCGAACGCGCAGTCGCGCGTCCGCGCTAGCTAGTCTTGAGTGGTCGATCCTAACCCTAACCCTAACCCTAACCCTAGCCCTGTCCCTAACCCTAACCCTATCCCTATCCCTATCCCTAACCCTAACCCTATCCCTAACCCGCGTGTGCAAATGAATACGTGTTTAGGGTTAGGGTTAGGATCGACCACTCACGACTAGCTAGCGCGGACGCGCGACTGCGCGTTCGGGACCGTGCTGCTTTAGTAGTACCAAATATATCGATTTCTCTAAACCCGGAGGACCTGCAGAAGCCATAGATATAACACCTTCATCAAAACCAATGAAAACAAAAATAAAGAAATAAATGAGTGAATAAACAAACAAATAAATAAATGAATGAATGAACAAATAAATAAATAAATAAATACCGTAAAGACTTTACTTACGTCTGATTTCGGTGGATGTAACTCGATTGTTCTTAAGTTATTGCTGACATTGGTAACTAGGACGTTTTCTTCGTGCCACCTATCGCTTATGAAACTAATATACGGTGGGTGAATTGATATGACTTTACCGTCGGTCTTGGCCATTTTGTACACAATCCGCGTTGACAAGTAAACAACATTGAATGTTTTCAAACTTCGCTGAGTGGTTTACGGTTGCGAGATATTCGTCTATTCATTCAATTAGTTTCGTATATGTATCTCGACCAAAAATTATTTTTCGTCTCAGTCTTCTGCTATATAACCCTACCATTCACACCCTGGACGTTTTATAGAAATATAAAATTTATGCCAGTACATAACAGGTACTATTTTTACGACCCGATGGAATAATTTAAAGGCAAAGTTGACCTCGACTTCTATCTATCTATCTATCTATCTGTGTGTCTGTGCGCGCACGTTATTCTTAAACACGAATGTTGTTGATAGTGACTTCGAAGTATCAGCCAGTTAAGCCGTCGTAGGGCAGCCAGTCCATTGACGGCCGACACTTCGAAGTTACTGACAACAAAATTCTTGTTAAAGAATGATAAAATTTTGCTCTACAAAAGTATAAAGAAACCTATCAGATTAATGTAAAATTGTTTTTTATTATAATTGAACATAAAAACAAACAATAACGCACACACATTGGAGAGATAGAAATGAATAAAAGAAAACGAATTATAAAGAATATAGGATTTCTTAGTGTATATTTTAAAACTGTGTCAGTCATATTTTATATCTAAAGGTTGGTGAGGTAGAATTAATAAAAAAATATATATAGAAAAAATAACTAAAATTGTTTTTATTACGGAAAAACAAGCCTATATGTAAAATCCGCGCGTATCATAGATTCCCTGATTGTAAATATAAAATAATCTTTCTATTTTTTTTAATGAATTTATTTATATAAGATAGCACTGAAATAAATTTGAAAAAAAAAAGGGGGCTAGTTTTTAGTATTTCTCACAGCAGACAAACTTTAACTTTTTTCAAACCGGTTGTAGAAAAAGCTGGAAAATTAATTGGTTCTAACACTAAAGTAAACGAAGAAATAATTCAGCTTCTATAAAACTATTAGGAGAAATTCTCGAAATCAGTTATGTACCCCCCCCCCCCCCACACACATGTATGTATCGATTATAATACGACTTACATAATGCGTAACTATCAGTTATGTGGCTAGCTCTAAAATTACTATGGCAACAGTCACTAGCAAGTTATTGTTTACGTACATATAAAATGTTATAGTAATATTTTTTCCTCTTCTCTCTTTTTCACTACACCTTAATCCAATTTACTCATCAAATTAACATGGGAGTCGATTACTATGACATACTAAATATTACCAGGAGTGCAACAGATGCTGAGATAAAGAAAAGGCAAGTTAGTTCAATTGTAATGTCGAATCGTATGCAGTTGCTGACATAGAGGCATAAATTACATTGTATTATTTAATATTCCTTTTGAATAAGATTAACGAGTGTTGTAGCAATGATAGAACGTTAGAAAAAAAATAAATTGCAAAGTGATGAAATTATTGTGATCTACGTCTGGGCTGATAACGGAAAGCATGTCCCATAGTGAAAGCTGTATATGTGATAGAAATATTGTGCGTTTGCGCGCACACGATCCCTATTGATCGCTTTTTTTTTTTCCTCGATTCCTTTTGATCGAACTCCCCACTTTTTTCTTTCCTACGATCCCTTTTGATCGACCGCCTCCTTTTTTTTCTCTCGTTTCCCCTCCCAAAAAGAAAAGCTGTACATTGTATTTGTCCCCTCTGTGTAAAGCCCTGTGTGACTAATAAAAGAAATCTATCTATCTATCTATCTATGTCTGTCTGTCGTCGTCGTCGTCGTCGTCTGGGTCAGACAGAATTCGTTGATGCAAGTTTTCTAGGGCTGGCCCGATGCTCCTTCTATCCCCACGCCTCACTACTTTCCAAATAAAGTAAGATTTCCCCATGGGGGAACTTGCTTTCATAGAAGACTGAAAATGACCAATACTACTTAAATGATGGTGACGCTCGTTTATAACTATCATTTGATGTCAACACAAAGACACCCAAGCACACAACACAGCGCTGGATAAAACATTAAGCAAAATAAAAGACGGAAGTAAAGAATGCGCACACTACACATTTACGACGTTTTTATTTGTTTGTTTGCTTTTTTAATTTCTTCGGATTTCTGTTTTCGATATAGAATACAATTTTGCACAAAAATCACGTTTTCAAATTTTCTATTTCCCACCACCTTTAATTTTTAACTTTTTACGAATTTTTAAAAATCCTTGCAGAAAAATAGGTACTACTGAAATAGAGAGGTCCCTTAATGGTAGTATTTAAATACAGAGGTCTCGACGCATTTACGTAACCATAACCCTAAAAACTAGCCCTATCCCTAACGAGTGTGCACTGTAAAAATCATATCGTTATGTTGATGCATCGAGACCTCTGTATTTAAGTACGAATCTGGAAATATTTTTTTCACATTTTAATTGGTAAATGTGAAGAATCTTTTCCAATGACAAATTTAAATAAACGCAGTTTTCTACAGTAAAATCAACGTGTAGATTACGAAAAACACTATAAAAAGAGGGGAACTATGAGTGTTATGGATTAAGGTAAAACGTGTACACATCACTTAACTCTAAACCCAAAACTAAGCCTAAAACTAACCCTGAAACTAACTCTTAATACTAACCCTAACCAGTGTGTACGCGCTTTGCCGTCGCCCAACGTTCTACGGCAAAATAAATGTGTATATTACAAAAAAACGTAACAAAAAATAGAGCAAGCTCACCGTTTCAAATATATTCACATTTTTAAGAGGGTCCCGAGCACAGTTATGCTGCTCTCTGTAAGAAAGCGTTGGAGACGTTCAGCATGACTCGGAATAGACTAAATGAACAGATATCTCGCCATATACTGCTTGAGGTACTTACACCATATCCCATGTCTCCGAACCATTTCCTTCACAAATTGTACTCGGAACCCTCCTAAAATGCGAATATCTCTGAAATGGCTAGTTTGCCCTATTTTTTAATACGTTTTTCGTAATGTATACATCTTTTTAATCTGTCGTTGGGAAAGATTCTTCATATTTACCTTTGTGCTATTTGAACTGTATTTCTATAAAATTTCAACAATATATATCCATTTTCCTGAAAGTTATGAGGGAAAAATCGGATCTTGTGAATTTTCAGAAAGTCATTTCCCCACCCACCGCATTCATTTGCGCAAATTTTTGTTTTCATATTCGTTTTCTACACATTTATTACAACTAGTAAGCTGTGTTTTTTTTTTGTTGTTTTTGTGACCAGGACTTAAATTGTATATTGAACATCCGAAGAAATTTTTGGAAAAAATAAATAAAAAACGCCGAAAACGGGTGGTGTGCATATTCTTTACCTCTGCCTATAATAAACACGTGCTTAGGGCACCTCAAAAATGGCAAATGGTTTACAACACAAAGAAGAAAAAAGATTGATACATTAATATTCAAAGGGGTTTATATCATTGCAAATATATTTTTGAAGTGCAAATGGCGTCACACGAAATAGCCATAACAATATATCTCATCATTATTGTCATCAAGATTCTGTTGTCCATGCTGGCATTGGTTGGACGGTTTTGACCAGAGCTGCCAAGCTGGAAGGCTTCACCAGACTCCAGTCTTATTTGACATGGTTTCTACAGCTGAATGCCCTTCTAATGCCAACCACTCTGAGAGTGTAACAGGTGCTTTTATGTGCCACCAGCATGGGTGCCATTTGCATGACACTGGTATCTGCCACGACTGTGATTTTACTTGGCTTGATGGGTCTTTTTCTCAAGCATGACATAATGCCAAAGGTCTTGGTCATTGCCTCCATGAAGCCCAACACTCAAAAGCAGCTTTTCACGTGTGTCAGCCACTTTGTCTCTATGAGGCCCAACGCTTGAAAGGTGCTTTTTATGTGTCACCGGAACAAGTACTAGTTACGTGATACCAGCATCAGCCATGACTATGATTTCACTTGGCTTGATGGGTCTTCTCAAGCACAACGTATCACCAAAGGTCTCAGTCACAGATCATTGCCTTTGTGAGGCCCAAAGTTCGAAGATCATGCTTTACCATCTCCTCCCATATCTTCCTGGGTCTACCTCTACCACAGTTAGAGATCGGCACATCTTTACACAGCTGTCCTCGTCCATATGCAACATATGACCATATCAGCACAGTCCTCTCTCTTGCACACCACATCTGATGCCTCTTGTGCCCAACTTTCTCTCTCAAGGTGCTTACACTCTGTTGAACATGCACACTGACATTGCACATCCAGTGAAGTATAGTGGTTTCATTTCTTTCAAGCCTACACATGTCCTTTGCTGTCACAGCCCCTGTTTTACTGCTGTGTAGCATAGCTGTTCATACACAGGCATCATTCAGTCTGCCTTTCACTCTGAGGGAGAGGCCTTTGTTGCCAGCAGAGGCAGGAGCTCTCTGAAGATTCCCCTGCCTAATCTTATTCTCACAGCTACGCTCTTGGAGCATCCACTTCTGCTATTAACTTGGTCACCTAGATAACGGAAGCTATCTAATTCCTCTAGCTTACCCCAATGGCAGTTGATGGAGTCTATTTTCTGTACACTTTTGGTGTTTATTGTATCTGTGCATCTTTAATGTTTGTTCTATAACCAATGTTTCTAGGAGTGGCTGTGTGGTAAGTAGCTTCCTTACCAACCATGTAGTTCTGGGTTCAGTCCCACTGCGTGGCACCTTGGGCAAGTGTCTTCTACTATAGCCTTGGGCTGACCAAAGCCTTGGTAGACGGAAACTGAAAGAAGCCTGTCGTATATATATATGTATATATATGTGTATGTGTGTTTGTGTGTCTGTGTTTGTCCCCCCAACATCGCTTGACAACCGATGCTGGTGTGTTTACGTCCCCATAACTTAGCGGTTTGGCAAAAGAGACCAATAGAATAAGTACTGGGCTTACAAGGAATAAGTCCTGGGGTCGATTTGCTCGACTAAAGGCAGTGCTCCAGCATGGCCGCAGTCAAATGGCCGAAACAAGTAAAAGAGTATAGAGTATATATATATATATATATATATATATATATATGTGTGTGTGTGTGTGTGTGTGTTTATACACACACACACACAGGGTGTTTGGACTAAATTGATACATATATATATATATATATATACACACATGAATTTATATATATTCGAGAAAGTGGTATGAATGCATGCATTGATTTTGTACCCTAAGTGTATAGAATATAAAATACATAGTTATATATAGTTTACCCATTTCTCAACTAATAATTCCATGGAGAATTAAGGCTGAAGCAAAATGAAAATGTTACTTTAAGACAAATACAAATGGAGTTATGAATAACATGCATAACATGTTGAAGTATGAATACTTGAAATCATGACTGACAGGAATCCATTAAACTTTAATGTAGGAATTTAGTTTACTTATGCTAAGACACAATCAGAAGATATTCTGGTTATTTAAAACTTGCATGAAAATGGCATCATCCATATATGCTAATTTTTCACTCAATCTGGTATTTGGTAATCCTTCCATTTGTAGATTATTAAACATAAGATCTACTATTTCTCTATGCAAAATATAATATATGCAAGAGATAGGAAGAAATAAATCATACATATATATATATATTGTATTCTTCTTGTTTTTTTCCATGCAGTTATCGGAAACTGGCTCTGTTGTACCATCCTGACAAAACTGATCAATGTCTGAAGGCTGCAGAGATGTTTATGCAAATCGCAGAGGCTTATGAAGTCCTTAGTAATAGTAAGAAATTTTGTTGGTTTTATTATTTTTTTTCTTGTTTCTAATATCTTCACCACCTATTTCATTCACACTTCTGTTGCTTAGGCTGAATATCTTATGTATTTTTCCATATTGTTTATTTGTTATATTGTCCTTTAACAAATGTGGAATTCCAGTGTGAGATGCAATAGAAAAGATTTGGTTGTTATTTTTCTTTATACCTATTGCACAATACAGAAAATGGGCACTTTTTAGTGTTGTTATTTTCTAGGTTTTCACCTATGCAAGGTTTTCTAGGATATTCAGCAGAACTATGGTGCTTTACATTTTGTGCTCAAATCCTCCTAAAGTCAACATTGCTTTTCATCTTTCTAGGGTTGATAAAATAAATTATTATTTAATTCAATTACTGGTGTTGATTTATATGGCTTACTCCTTCTCACAAATTTGAGGCCTTGTGCCTATTTTAGAAATAATTAATTATGATTGACATCATAAGAATTTATAAATGTTCAAGAGAATGTTAGTTAATTCTTGTTTAGAATAACTGGATGTGGAGGCGCGATGGCCCAGTGGTTAGGGCAGCGGACTCGTGGTCATAGGATTGCGGTTTCAATTTCCAGACCGGGCGTTGTGAGTGTTTATTGAGTAAAAACACCTAAAGCTCCACGAGGCTCCGGCAGGGGATGGTGGTGAACCTTGCTGTACTCTTTCACCACAACTTTCTTTCACTCTTACTTCCTGTTTCTGTTGTGCCTGTAATTCAAAGGGTCAGCCTTGTCACACTGTGTCATGCTGAATATCCCCAAGAACTACATTAAGGGTACATGTGTCTGTAGAGTGCTCAGCCACTTGCACGTTAATTTCATGAGTAGGTTGTTCCGTTGATCGGATCAACTGGAACCCTCGACGTCGTAAGCGACGGAGTGCCAACAACAGAATAACTGGTCTTGGAACACACATAAAGCTATAAATAATGTGATGTAAATATTAGGTTGAAAAACCTTTTCAAACTGAAAAAGTTGAAGGCTGCCTTCAACTTTTTCTATGCAAAATGAATTTCGGTTTTCAACCCAATATTTACTACTGCTCTTACTCACTAACAAAAAAAAAAGTCTTTCAAGCTTTATGTGTGCTTTGAGATCCACTGTTCCACCAATTATTATTATAATTATTATTATTATTGAGTGCAGTAATAAGAGGTGAGCTGGCAGAATCGTTAGCACGGCAGGCAAAATGCTTAGTGGCATTTCGTCTGTCTTTACGTTCTGAGTTTAAATTCCACTGAGGTCAACTTTTCCTTTCATGCTTTCAGACTCGATAAATTAAGTACCTGTCAAGCACTGGGAGTCAATGTAATTGATAAGTTCCCTCCCTGCCAAATTTCAGGCCGTGTGCCTATAGTAGAAAGGATTATTATTATTATTATTTTTGTTCAGCAGTTTTATTTTTATAACGTGCTTTCACTTCACTACTGAGCGCAGCTCTGTGCACCTTGGGTATGTGCTGTGGTTTGCTGTGGTGCTCTTATGGTTACTGTATTGAAAGTGTTTTGCATAGGATGTGTGCAGTGCCCAGTAATGCAATTTTCTGTATGTTATAGATATTTGTAAGTCCTGGTGTTTTTGTTATGTATTTGTCTGAATATTTTTTTATTGTACCTAAGGCACCTACTATGATAGGAATTGTTTCTGTTTTTAGATTCCACATTCGAGTTACCTCTATTTCCAGGTCTTTGTATTTTGAAAGTTTTTCCATTTCTTTTAGAGAAACGTTGTCATCTGCTGGTATTGATACATCAATTAGAAAGCATTTTTTTTTCTTCATGATCTTTGACAACTATATCAGGTCTATTTGCCTTCATTTCTCTATCTGTGTGTATTGGCATATCCCAGAGTATGGTTGCTTTCTCGTTTTCTGTGACCTTTTCTGGCGTGTGTTTATACCATCTTTTTTCTGTTGTTATTCCATAGTGTTGGCATAACTTCCAGTGTATATAGGTCCCAGCTCTGTCGTGTCTGTGAATATATTCCTTCTTAGCCAGGACTGGGCAGCCAGAGATAATATGATTTATTGTTTCTTGTCCATCTCCACATATTCTACAGTTACTTGTTATGTTTCTTTTCATTATGTGTTTTTGGTAATTTCTGGTGGGGAGGCTCTGGTCTTGTGCTGCAAGGTGATCAGCTGGCAGAATCATAAGCACACTGGGCAAAATGCTTCGCAGCATTATGAGTTCAAATTCCACCACCGAGGTTGACATTTCCTTTCATCTTTTCGGAGTTGATAAATTAAGTACCAGTGAAACAGTGGGGATTGATGTAATTGACTAGTTCCCTTCTCAAAAATTCCAGGTATTGTACTTTTTGTAAATAAGCAACAAGCTGGCAGAAATGTAAGCATGCTTGGAAAAATTCTTAGCAGCATTTTGTGTCCTTGTTTATGTTCTGAGTTCAAATTCTGCTGAGATTGATTTTACCTTTCATCCTTTCAGGGTCGATAAAATAAGTTACCAGTTGAACACTGGGATCGATGTTGCTGGCTTTGTGCCATAATTTGAAAACATTATTAAGTGCCTAAGGTGTTAGAGTATGTGAAAGAAATATCTTGCAGTATTGAGTTTTTATGCTCAGAGTTCAAATTTCGCCGAGGTCATCTTTGCTCTCCATTCCTCCAAAGTCAATAAAATAATGTATCAGTCATACTCTGGGTTTGATGATATTGACTAAACTCTTTCACTAAACCTGAAGCCTTGTATTTATGCTAGAAATATATTATCACTAGGGTAAAAGATGGTGCAATTTGTTAAATACTGTACAATATATTTTCAGCCTTTATTTACATCCTTTTGGTTTTTCAGTCCAGTTGCATCTCTACAATTGCTAAAACTGCAGGGGTTGATATTGCTTACCCTTCTGGGGCCAATAAAAGAAAAGCCAAATATCGAGGATGATGGAATTCACTGTACTTTACCCTCAGAATTTGCAACCTTGTACCACTGCTGACTTTACTATTCATCTTTCTGGGGTCGATAAAAAAATATCTGTCAAAAACTGGGGGTAAATTGATGGACTGTGCTCTATTGTCACTCCATTTTTTTGCCTTATATTATAAAGATTGGGTATGAAAATCATTATTTGATTTGTTATTGGTAGGAATGGTGTGAGGGAGTGTGGAAAATTTCAATATTTCAGTTCACAAATATTCTTAACTCTCCTGTGATGCATTGCAGGGAGGTTTTACATGAGTGATTAACTTGCTATTTATAACAGCCTAATCTTCTGCTAATCACAGCCTACTCTCTTCGTTGTAAACCAGTTCAAAATGAAGCTTTTATTCAAACTTTTCTGCTCACCAACTAATAAGTCAATCATGGCTGCCTGACAATTACGAAACATGATTTTATATTAAGTAAAGACAGCATCCACCCATCAACACCATTTGATACTGAGCTGCACTTTTGTACTCAATTCACAATAGGATTTCTATATTTTTATCTGCTATTTACTATTATAGAAAACAATTAATAAGAGAATATTGTAGTTCATAACACTTTTTAAAAAAGGACACACTGGATAATGTAGGCTCTTAAAACAGGAAAGCAGGATGGTCTTGGCTAGAATGCCAATGATCATATAAAAATGGACTTGGGATTAAGCAACCGTAACAACATTGTAGGGCATTTATCTCTGAACTAATAAATCTTAATTCAATGTGACTCTTTGCTGGCTTTTATTGTTGTTGTTATTGTTTAACCCTGTGTTATTATTGTTTAATTCTGATTGAGCATATTTATGGCCAAAGACATTCTTACCAGGGAACTTTCTTATCCTTTTGCTGATATATGGGACTAGATTATTCAATGTGTCCTTCTTGTTTCCAAAACAGAAGGATGTGATGTAAGGAGTATTTGGCTGCTGTTTCTAGCAGATTGAGTGACCACATAAATTTCTCTTATTCACTCAGATTTACCATTGCTACAATTTGCTATTTAATCCCTTTTCAACCCTGATTGAGCAGCACTATTACTAAAGGTATTCCGGCCATACCCATCCTGTTGTTTTAAAGAGTTATTTATATTTATAACAGCCAACGAATCCATTTTTTTTAAACAGTAGAAGTGATTTGCTGGAGATTTGGTAATCATTTCTAGCATGCAAAGCATCCATGCATAGAGGCCGTCTTGGTTCACTGGGTCACTGTCTTAGGACAGACCAATAACAGCTCCTTTCCACCCTGAAAGTTATGTCTAATTTATATTTTCCATTAATTACTACAAAAGTTTGGCTTCTACCAGTAATCAAGAAGTTGAATTCATATATTTATAGTTTTCTTGTTTATTCCATAAAATTCTTTTTTTTAATAAAACTTCTCAAAATATTACAAAATTTTTTTTACTGATATTTACTATTTTCCTTCAGAGTTATATTATTTTTCACCAATTTTTTAAAAACAACTTCCTTGACAATATGGTGGATTTTTTTCTAGTAATACAGAAAAATAAGAAGAAAAGCAGCAACATAAACATGTATGGTAGTTGAGTGCATAAAATTGCAGAGTCCTTGAACCATGCATATGACATGCATTCTGCCAGTAAATTTTTACAATTTCATTCTCACTCACAAAAAATGGTAAAATAGATGCCATGACCTCCCTTCACCTTTATTTTATATTCTGTATTTTATGTTTTACATTTTATATTTCATAGTTGTTTGGCTAAACAGCATTAAGACATCCAGTCAACTGGAAAATGATATCTCCTACAACAATCCATGTAAAAACTGGTGTTTCGAAAGAAAAAAAAAGAACAAAAACTACTTCCTCCAGCATCACACACACACACACACACACACACACACAAACTATCCAATAAGTCTTGATGAATTAATAGGGATAAATCTGAGAGAGTATGTTTTTTTGATTAAGATACAAAAAAAGAAAGTTCTACAAATCAATCATGGCTACTTGATAAAAATATTCATGCATGCAAAAATTATTATCATCATTATTATTATTATTATTATTATTATTATTATTATTATTATTATTATTATTATTATTATTACATTTATTATTATTATTATTATTATTATTATTATTATTATTATTACATTTGTTTTAATATTAATATTTTGATTTGTGACTTTGCTTAATTTACATGTAGTTTGAAATGTTTATTTGTTTCAATTTAAATGATGATTTTTAAGGATTCTATAATAGATGCACCACCTCGTTTATTTGATTTGCTAGTGAGTTTAGAGCAATAGTATTTGAGCTGTAAAACATTTCTGTGGTCTGTCAGTCTCACTCTTCATTTGGAACAACAATGCCATGTAAACATTGGACATTGGTGTTAAGTGGAAGCACAGATTATTATAAAAACTTTCTACATTACGAATTATTATTCCTTGTCTTATTCTGGTGTGAATTTATTTTACAATACATTTTGTTTGCTGCTGTTTTTGACAACCCACTGTGCAGGCATAGCCGTACAGTTAATAAGTTCTTTTTACAACTATGTGGTTTTTAGGTTCGATTCCCCCTGTGAAGCAAAGCATATTGGGAAAATGTTTTCTTCTGCTTTAGTCTCAGATTCTGCAATGTCATGTGAGTAGGATTTGGTAGGTATATTTGATGCTAGAAATTTGACACCCTTGAGTGAACCCTCAAGTTTGGTTATATCTTAGGCAAGTGTTGCTGTGTGGAGGTGCATGGCTTAGTGGTAAGGGTGTTGAACTCATGATCATAAGATTGTGGTTTCAATTCCTGGATCAGGCGATGTGTTGTGTTCTTGAGCAAAACACTTCACTTCAAATTAGTCCAGTCTACTCCACTTACAAGAATGAGTAGTCCCGTAATGGACTGGTGTCCCATCTAGGTGGGGTGTTTAAATGCCATGGAAACCAGGAAATGGACCCTGGTAAACTCCTTTTAAGTATTGGTGTGGAAGACTAGATCGGTAGTGGACTAATTGCTTGAAACAGTGATTAGGCAACTAATCTTGAGACTAACCGTTGAGGACTTCTCCAAACTGACCACAATGAAGAATAAACATCATGGAAATCACCAGAGGTGGTTTGTTGCTCTGATGGTAGTGAGTTTGATTCCTGGACTGAGCTGTGTGTTATTTTCCTGAGCAAGACACTTTATTTCATGTTGCTCCAGCTTACTCAGCTGTAGAAATGAGTTGTGACATTACTGGTGCCAAACTGTATCAACCTTTGCTTTTCTCTTGGATAACACCGGTGGCATTGAGATGGGAGGTTGGTATGCATGGGTGACTACTGGTCTCACATAAACAACTTTGCCTGGACCTGTGCCTCAGAGGGGAGCTTTCTAGGTACAATCCCATGATCATTCATAACTGAAGAGGGTTTTTACTTAATAATGCTGCTTATACCTCTGCCCAATGATGGGTTAAACAAGAAGGATTATGATGATGATGATGACGACAACAACAACAACATGATCCGTTTTGGTTGTTGAGGGTACCACTGAAGAACTCATGTTCACATACTGATTCCTGCACTAGTGAGGATTCTCATGGCTTTTCTTCAGCCCACAAAATTTGAACTCTGCATTGTAAATTCACAGAGAAAGATTATGTATACACTTATTCAACAAGCTAGAATACGCAATCAAATTCCCTTGGTATACATCCTGCTGATTTAAACAATGTGTAATTTAACTGCTGTGTTTAGCAGATTGAGTGGTTTACATAAAGACTCCTTTGTTGGCTCAAATGCATTCTTGTAGTCTCTGCTGTTGCTGCTGATGATGATGATGATGGTGACGGTGATGATGATGATGATGATGATGATGGTGACGATGATGATGATGATGATGGTGACGATGATGATGATGATGATGATGATGATGATGATGATGACAATAGTGATGTTGACATTGATGATACTAATGGATAATATAGTCCTTTGCATCCCCATCCCCATAAAATTGACAAGCTGGTCAAGGCTGGAACACATCTGGACATAGCTATACTTAATCAGGGTTGAACTGGGGTTACCCAGCAAACAACAACAACATTAACAAAAACCATTTATATGTTACAATGTTGTTTCTGTGCTTCAAATGCTAAGTTACTCCTAATTTGTGGTTTCCATTTTACAGCTAGGTAGACTATGGCCATGAACTCTACTCAGAGCCAATAAGATTTGAACCGCTGTACTTTTGTCTATGTTTTGCATATTTCATTAACTTTGCATATATCATTAACTTTTTCGACATTTTGTCTTTTCAGAGCAGCACAAGGCTATATATGACCAGTTTGGTGAAGAAGGGCTGAAAAATGGCATTCCTACTAAAGGAAACGAACCAGAACCCTGGACTAAAGGCTATGTATTTCATGGAGATGCAGAAAGGGTTTTCAGAGAATTCTTTGGCATGGATAATCCATTTCAAGGTTTGATATTTTAAAATTACTTTTGCCATAAAGTGCACATGTGTGCACACACGCATGCACACATGCATGCACACACAAATGTGCTCACTCACATCCATATGCATGTGCATATATACATGCACACATGTACATATATACATGCACATTATATATATATATGCAATATATATACACAAATTTCAAATCCACACACAAATATGCAAACATGTACATGTAGACATGCAAATATATACACACATACACAAATATTCTTATAGATAGATAGATTATATATATATATATATATATATATAATCATCATCATCATTGTCATTTATTGTCTGATTTCCATGCCGGTATGGTTGGGACAGTTTGATAGGGAACTAATAAGCTGCTGAGCTGCATTGAGCTCCAATGTCATTTTGGCATAGTTTCTATGGCTTTATGCCTTTCCTAATGCCAACCACTTTACAAAGTGTATTGGGTATCTTTTTGTTTTCTGTAGCACCAACACTAGTGAGGTTGTCATGTAATTTGCAAGACAGAAAAAGCCAAAAACCTTTTCCACTGAATGATTAATATATTAATATATTTCCATTTCTGACTATCACATATGCTTTATTTTACTTGTGGCTGTGTGGTAAGAAGTTTGCTTCCCAATCACATCGTTCTGAGTCCAGTCCCACTACATGGCACCTGGGGAAAATGCATTCTACTATAGCCTCAGACTAACCAAATCTTTGTGAGAGCATTTGATAGATGGAAACTGAAAGAAGCTTGTCATATATGTATATTTATTATAGCTATGTGTGCATGCCTTTGAGTCCGTGCTAGTTAACCATTACACCTATTGATAACTGGTGTTGGTTTGTTTACATTCCTCTAACTGAGCAGTTCAGCAAAAGAGTCCAATAGAATTAGTACCAATCTTACAAAAATAACAAAGTGCAGGGGTCAATTTGTTTGACTAAAAATGCATCAAGGTGGTACCCCAGCAAGGCTGCAATCTAATGACCGAAATAAATAAGATATTTAATACAATCTGTCGGGTGTGATAGTATCTTTTAACTTAGCTTCCGTCTACTCTTCTTTTTCTTTTTTCTTCTCTCTTTCTCTTTTGCATCTGTTTTTCATTTTCTTTGTTTTATTTCTTTCTTTCCTGCCAGGCATGGATTCCCCTTCGTCTTTCTGTGTAGCATCACTTATCTTTTTATGCTTATATTATATTTAATTGTCTTTTTTCTTATTTGTGTGTATGTGTGATAAACATTTGCCCTTGTCTTAACTTTAAATTTTACTTTTTATGTTACTTTGCAAAATCTTGATTTCTAAAAGTGTTTTTATTTTCTGTCACGGTTATTTTTGTGCCTGTTTCTATGTATACAGGCAATTTATCTTATTCAGTTTTTAATTAAATTTCAACTTGTGTTTTAATGTTTATATTTTTTTTTTATCAAAGGTCAATCACTTACATCAAACAGATTCTTCTTATTTAGAAAAGTAATAACACTTGGTCTAATCAGCTTCAAATGTTTATTCAATAAGTTATTAAATAATTATCACTGCACCATTTATAAGCACTTATAAATGATTATATAGTTAAAAATGTCTCACAGCTGTCTAATGATTGCTTATGCATAGCTCTGAGTAATAGTTAGTCAAGTCTTTCCAGTTTCATTAAAAAACACTCTGTGTGTGTATGTGTGTGTGTGTGTGTGTGTGTGTGTGTGTGTTACTTTGTCTTCACATCACATTCTAATTGTAAATCAATGTCACCTTCATTCCGAATCATTTTTTCATAATCATTTATGATAAAAATGGATGGATAGCGGGTGGGGAGAGAAATCACCTTGTCTGGAAACAGGTGAGGATATTGGCAACAGGAACAGTATCTATCTACTCATAGATATTCTGTTTCAACAAATTTTGCCTGATGCTAGAATGGAAAAGTAAACATTAAGATAACAATGTCAATAATTTCGCGCGCGCGCGCACACACACACACACACACACACACTCAGATATATATATACATCTATATATATATAAATTTGACATGGACGATTTTTTCTTGTCTTGGGATTCACGATCAAATGCCTGGGTGAAATTGCATGAAAAATTACACAGATGTGTAGAATGATCCGGTGCTGATGCTGGGCTTTATATATTTTTCATAGCTCCCATGGTTACCGAGATAATCTACTATAGTAATACTCTTGTGTTTATGAATGAGAAAGGAAGGGGTGATGTCATACTAGGTAGTGGGATGATGAAATTTGTATGCTGAAAAAATAAATCAAACAGCATTTCAGCTCTGTAAATATATGTGTGTATGCAAAAGGGGGTATGTGAATGTGTGTGTGTGTGTGTGTTTGTGCGTTTGTGTGCACGCGTGTGTGCAATGGAAGTGGGATGGTTCATCTTTGTCCGCTTAGTATTTGGGTTTATTTTTTGATTTGGTTGAATCTTGGTTGTTTTTTTTTTTGTTGGTCAGTTATTTTTAGCGTTTTGACAGAAGAAAGTCATTCTAAAATTGTTTTTTAATGTAAGCATGCCCAAACAAGTCGAGGGCTTACACAGAGCAGGTTTTATAGCCACATCTTCCAAACTGACCGGGTGAAACCGAGCTTAGCTGCTAGTATATATATATATATTAAAGTTGGATAAAGACTAGTTTATGAGATTACTTTAGGTTTCATGTCCATAAAGGGCCTGGCTTTATGGCATATCATCATATCTCAAAACTTATTGGCTAAAGCCCTCTCTAGAATATGGAGGAGGAAATGAGCTCATTACTCAATGTCAACAAAGGGGTTTAACTCTCTTTGGCTATCGATCACCGGTCGCCTTGCTATTTCGTGGGTTCCAGTAGGCTAGCAGGAATTTCCTGAAATGCAAGCATGGTCCAAAGGTCTCTGTTCTGGGGTTCAGGATGTTTTCTGGGTTGAGGGAGTCTGTAAGGATCCTTATCCATTCCACTATGCATAATTTACAATGGTTGGTCCCATTAATGTAAGGGCCTGGATACTCCATGATATTATGTATGGAATTGTATGGAATCCCATTGTCTATTATCTGCCATACATGGCTGGCTAATGATGTGACAAATTTCCTTTCTGGTATTCTGAAGGATCTATGGTTGGAGAAGCATTGTTTGAAGGAATTCTCAGAACAGCTGATGTATCTTCATGGTCAGGTGTTGGTAGTAGCGTGTCTGTTGGTATTGGCACTGCTACCGGCACTGTTGCTGCTGGTGTTGGCGCTGCTGCCACCACTATTGCTACTGGTGTTGGTGGTGTTGGTTCTGGCGCTGATGGTGCTGGTGCTGTCACTGCCATGTTGGTGAAGGTGCCGTTGTTGTTACTATGTCTATTGCCATTGATGGAGGTGCTGTCATTGCTGTTGTAGATGTCATTGGCAATGTCTCTACTGCTATTTCCGTTAGGGATACTTCCATTGCTGTCGTTGTTGTTGTCATCGCTGGTGATGTTACTACTGCTATTGGAACTGCTGGGCCTGCTGCTGTAGATATAGCCATCAGGGAAGCTGCTGTTGTCAAAAATCTCTTGGCTGGAGGAGAGGTTCATGATTCTCTTACTAACACCATCCACCAGGTCTTTGAACATGATGGGTGGGTGACAGGAGGGTGTGTTGATGTACTTCAGCCTCTCATTTGGCTTGCAGTAGGGCCTGTATGTACCAGAGCCCAAGTCGAGCGTGACATCTAAAAAGTTCATGGTAGTGAGGTTCATCTCAGTGGTTATTTTTTTAAAATCCTATGGAGGCAAGTGTGCTAATTAGATCTTTCCTAAGCCTGTCTAGTGTGTGGCCATTAGCTCCTCTAGAAATAACCAGGGCGTAAATCTGTCCTCAAATATCTTACACACCCTCTATACACACACACACACACACACACACACACACACACACACACATAGGTACACATGTATGTGTATGTATGTGTGCATATATCATCATCATTTAGCATCAGCTTTCCATGCTGCGATGGGTTAGACAGTTTGGTTGAAACTGGTAAGCTGGAGAGTTGTACCAGGCTCCAGTTTGATTTTGGCTTGGTTTCTATGGCTTGATGTTCTTCCTAACAGCAACCACTCCAAGAGTGTAGTGGTTGCCTTTCATATGTCACTAGCACGGATGTTATTACATGTCACCAGAACAGGTGCTTTTACATGTCACTGACGCCAGCCACAACTACAATTTCACTTCAGTTGGCTTGATGAGTCTTCTCAAGCACAATTAATTGTCAAAGGTCTCGATCACTTGTCATCACCTCCATGAGACCCACACAGGTATCATACAATCTATCTTTCACTCTGAAGGTGCTGCCATTTGTTACCAACAAAAGAAGAAGTTCTCTGATCTTTGCCGAGCCTGTTCTTATCCTAGCACTTTGGCCAGGGCATAAGTAATGGTCATTACATATTACTTTATTGTAGTAAATTTGACTTACAACTGTTTCCAGTAGTCATTATTGGTTTGTTATTGATTGGTTTTACTCAATTGGCCTGTTGATCAGTTGAGCAAAATAATCCTGGGCCCTGCCACAAGAATATGTGGAGTTCTGTACTAATCTAAACAGCATTTTTAACCTGGTATACTAACAAGTAGCTTATAAAGTATTTAACTCAGATTGATAGTCCCTCACTAATAACTCTGTTATATATATATATATATATATATATATATATATATATATAACATAGTGTACATTTGAACACAAGAGAAAACTGCCTTCAACAAGCAGTTTTTACATGCTAGAAGAAGTAGTCAAAACGACCAAAACCACATTTAAGAGCAATCTTCAAAAGGAATGAAAGTTCATAAGTTATTAGTCAGACAAGGGTTCGGTAATTGATATCTTGAGAATATGTTGTCTATTGACTTTTTATACATGCTAGGCCACTGGTAGTGAAATTTCTACAAAAAAAATCACTACCCTATATATATTTTATGAATATGTATATGTATGTATATGTATATATATGTGTATATCATCATCATCATCATCATCATCATCGTTTAACGTCCGCTTTCCATGCCAGCATGGGTTGGACGATTTGACTGAGGACTGGTGAAACCGGATGGCAACACCAGGCTCCAATCTAATTTGGCAGAGTTTCTACAGCTGGATGCCCTTCCTAACGCCAACCACTCAGAGAGTGTAGTGGGTGCTTTTACGTGTCACCCGCACGAAAACGGCCATGCTCGAAATGGTGTCTTTTATGTGCCACCCGCACAAGCCAGTCCAGGGGCACTGGCAACGATCTCACTCGAAAATCCTACGGGAGCCAGTCAGGCGGTACTGGCAACGGCCATACTCAAAATGGTGCATCTCATGTGTCACCCGCACAAGAGCCAGTCCAGGGGCACTGGCAACGATCTTACTTGGCTTTCCGGGTCTTCTCACGCACAGCACATTTCCAAAGGTCTCGGTCAGTAGTCATCATATATATATATATATATATATATATATATATATATATATATATATATATATATATATATATATACATACATTCATACATACATGCACACATACACATGCACACACACCCATACACACATATGTATGTATATATATATATCAATAGATAGATAGTCTCAGAGAGAGAGATAGAATTAAATATCCAGGTATTTCATATTTTTCTTGTTTTATTCCTTATAGAATTCTTTGATAGAGTTGATGGCGATTTGAGCCTGAGTTTTGGTGGATTACATGGCCGAAGTCAAAAGAAAAAAGATCCCCCAATTGAGCGAGACTTAGTTTTAACACTTGAAGAAGTTTACCATGGATGTCTAAAAAAGATGAGAATATCCCGCCGTGTGAGTATTTTGGAGCTATTGTTGTTGTTGTTGTTTTAGTTGAGTAACGTTTGCTCCATTTTGCTTGGGTGGGCATATTACATGAACATGGCCAGTCTAATTTTATTTTGTTGTGTAACTATTGGCAAAAGCAGACAAGTTATATCTATGGTCAAAGGCATTCCAGCTATCACCTTCCCATCTTTCACTTGAGGACATTGTGTATTTAAGAATCATCATCATCATTTCATATTTGCTTTTCTATACCAGCATCAGTTGGACAGTTTTTTTTTTAAGCTGTATTTTGCAGTTGGATACCCTTCTCATTGCCAGCTCTTTTAATTGCTTTCTACAACATCCTGGGACATGTTATGCTTATTCTAAAACCAAGAAACAATTGGCAATGTGTCTGATTTGTGATAGCTGTAGTTGCTGTATCTAGCAGTTCAAGCGATGACCTCATAGTCTTTCTCTTTGGAAAAGGGAGGGATAATCAGCTGATTTCTTCTTGCACCTCACATATACTGACTTTATTTTCTGTGGCCGCTTTGTTACATTTTAAGGTACAATATTTAGACATGATTGATGCAAAGTACCAGCTTGGGTGTAGAAAGTCCATTTTTGTGTTGACTGCAGAGAAAGTAGGAATTACTTTGTGAAAATTACTTTTGTATTGTTGTTTCATTAATGTGAAGGTGCGTGATGTAGTGGTTAGTGTGGGTTTATGTGTTCATTACTAGATTAGGCTGTGCATTTCGTCTTTGAGCAGAGCACTTCATTTTACAATGGCTCAGTCTATTCAAGTGTAACAGGTATCACACAGGGTGTTGGTGTAGCCCTCTTGTCTCTCCTCGCTAGCTGTTACATCTTTGATTTCTGCTTGGTCAAGTGTGAAGAGACTGAGAAGGTGTCCATATTTATATGCCTATAGGTGTCCACAACTATAGATGCCTATCTAAGTGCCTATAGGTGTCCACAACTATAGGCACCTAAAACAAACCATACTTACTCATGAGTTATTGTTGCCTACACAAAATCTAAAAAATAATAATAAAAGTATTATATAAATAATAAAAGTAATTTTAACCTTAGAGGGGAACTGAACTTAGTATTTAAGATAATGAAAATATTGGTCTCAGCAATTTTAGGGGAGGGGTAAGATGATTCCATCAACCTAGTGTTCAACTGGTACTTATTTTATTGACTCCAAAAGGAAGAAAAGCAAATCGACCTTGATGGAATTTGAACTCAGACTGTAAAGACAGACAAAATGCTGCTAAGCATTTTGCCCAGTGTGTTAATGGTTCTACCAGCTCACTCCTTTAGAGAATGCAAGTTTTGTAATGCATTTAGTCTGGTCACACAATGTGGTCTCAGTGGCAAGATATCAATTACCGGACCCTTGTCTGACTAATAACTTATGAGCTTATCTTACCGTGAATCTCACTCTTTTTGACAAAAGCCCAAAACAGTTCAGTCCTGTCATTCTTTGGGTTGGCTGATGTTTCATGTGGTGAGAAAATGAAGACATGGTTGCAGCTCAATTAGCTAGACCTCGTATTGATTAATGATTAAAGTGTCTATGGGTTTTCTTGTTTTTGGAATCTTATATTTTAAAAGAGAAGCTGATCTCCACCTGTCTGTATGTCTGTCTGTCTCATCATCTATTATAGGGAGAGAAGAAGAGAAGGAATCAAAAGGGGAAATAACTCCTATTACAACATATACTTAGAAGAAGGGGAAGAGAAGTTGTTGTTCGGATAGAAATACAGAGAGGGAAAGAGAGACAGAGAGGGAGGAGGAGGAGGAGGAGAGAGAGAAAGATAATAGAGAGATAGATTGGTAGTATTGTCACCATAGTAACTAACAAGTTTTGATTAAAAATGAGAAACTTTTAAGTGCAAGTCTGTCAACACAATGCAGCATAGACTTCAAAAACAAACAAAAAAATAACTATATATGCGCATATTATACATGTTGCTTTTGGTTGTGTGTCTGTGTTTTTGTATGTTTTTCAACATAGACAAGCAACACTAGCTTTAAAAGAAGATTCACTACAATTACAGGCAGTTGTTGTTGTTGAGAGAGAAATACAGTGAAAAAGAGCAAGAGCATGTACAAGATAGAATTAAAATTTGTTTCAATGATCATAACAAACAAATTGTTACGATCATTGTAGTAAGCTTCTGCTGAAGGATTCTATTTCATCTTGGCTAGGTCCATTACCTGGTAGCATAGCAACTGGTAATGACTTGTACATATAAATTTCAAACTGGATTCTATCTCAACTTTTATCATAACATAGTAGATCAAACATTTTGCTATTGTTTTGTAACCATGGCTAGCTACGATCTTGTAGATCTAGATATATTTTTACCTTTTATATAAATAGAAGTCACATTCTGAAATAGATTTGGTTGCTAATTGTTGCTTGCTGATGGCTGTGTAGAGGCTTTGTGGTGGATCGGTGGGTAGCATTTGTTGTTTAGCATGAGATTAGCATTGATTGAGCAGGTCTATGTTGAAAAGTATTCCAGCAATGACTTTCTCACATTATATTTTCAATGTAGTGTATCTAAAACTACATTAATCAGTACATTTTTTTTCCTTTTGAAGATGGCAAAATATGATTAAAGGAGATTTTGTTGCTATTTTCAGCTGGTCAAATGCCCATTTACAGAGTCCATTGTTGGATCATGTTCAAATCGATGGTACTTACTCATAATAGTATTTAATTCAATCTCATTTCCTGCTAATCCTAGAGAGTAAACACCAATACAAGTACAATCTTGGATTTTTCATTTCTTATCTTTCTTTTAGATACAAAACCAGAAGACATGTATGCTTTTCCATTTTTGTCTTATTAGATAAGCTAAGGAAGAGGTGAACAATGCTCTGTTGTATTACATATCTTCTTAGATTGGTGGTGTTGTTACAATACATGTTTAAACTTCTGAAGGCTGATACCATAAGTGGAAAAATTGAGCTAGTAGAATGTTCAAGGGATTTTAAGTTTTGTAGTAGAAAGACTTGTAAAAATAAGTACCTGATACTGAGTTTGGGAAATATAGTATACAGTCGACAGAAACAGAAGAAATATGTTTAATTGATCTTTGGGATTAGAGAGAGACAGTGTTGGCTGTATTATTGGTAGAAGTACAGTGAGCCGATTCTGGTTATGAAATGGCAGAGTCGTTAGAGTATTTATTCTAGCTCTTTGCATTTTGAGTTCAAATCCTACCATACTATGCTTTGTGTTTCATTTATCTGGAGCTGATAAATTAAATGCCAATCCAGTACTAAGATCAGTTCTTCTTTCTTTCTCTCTCTCTCTCTCTTATTCCTCTTCTCTTTCTCTTTCATTCCACTTCTCTCTTTTGTTCCTCCTCTCTCTGTCTTTCATTCCTCTTCTCTCTTTCCTCTCCTCTTCTCTCTCTCTCTCCTCTTCCCTCTCTCTCCTCTTCCCTCTCTTCTCTTCTCTCATTCTCCTCTTCTCTCTCTCTCTCTCTCTCTCTCTCTCTCTCCCCTCTTCTCTCTCTTTCTCTCATTCCTCTTTTCACTCTCTTCAAAAGAAATTGGCTGTCGCAGGCCTGGAATGGGATGAGCTCCACTAGTTTCTTATTTCTTTATTGCCCACAAGGAACTAAACATGGAGAGGACAAACAAAGACAGACAAAGGGATTAAGTCGATTACATCAACCCCAGTGCATAACTGGTACTTAATTTATCGACCCCCAAAAGGATGAAAGGCAAAGTCGCCCAAGGCACGTTGTATGTCACAAAGATACCTTTATGATTGTGTCAGATGTTTAGGATGAAAGTTAATGCAAAATACAGTGGGATATTACAGTATTTTAATGGTTAACATATTAGTATTAATGACTGATGGTTTTCTAATCAATCACACCATATATTTTTAACTTTCTGAAATGATTTTTGTGTATAGTAACTGCTCCAACCGAAATATGGAAGCTGCAAGATTAGTAGCGATTTATATTTAGAAATATTTCTCGGAAATCATACACCACAAAACTAACAAAAGAAAGGACATGTTAGCTTATGTAGTCGAGTATATACAATGATCAGTAAAAAGATATTGGTTCAATGACCGACGAGCTAGAAAAAAAAACAAAAAACTGTAGACCTCTCCCAAACAACATACTATCACCTTGAAAAAAATGAGAGGTGGGCAGGTGATATTAGCTACTAAAGCTTTATATATATATATATACACATAATAAATTGCATATATATATATATATATGTATGTATATATATGTATATATATATGTGTATATGTATATATATTTGTGTATATATATGTATATGTATATATATATGTGTATATATATGTATATATATATATATATATATATATATATATATATATGCATATACACATACATATGTATATATTTATATTATATATACGCATATACACATACATAGACTATATATATGCATATATATATATATATATATATGCATATATATATATATATATATATATATATACACACATATGCATATATATACATGTATAAATACACGCATACGCACACGCACAGATATATATATATATATATAACCCATGCTAGCATGGAAAGCGGACATTAAACGATGATGATATATATATATATATATATATATATATATATATATATATATATATATATACATACATATATATACATACATACATACACGCACACACGCACATGCATACATACATGCATACATACATACATACATGCACTATACATATATGTGTGATTATGTGTGTCTGAAATAAACAGGTTAGTCACTGCTTGAATGTTTTTGATCAAAAGTCTGTTTCATCAGAGCTGACCTCCGGCTAAACAACACCAACTGAACCAGTATCTTTACTTTCTATATCTTCTCTTTATTTCCACTCCAATCTTTGCTGGCATTGCCATGGCAAATCATTACACCAAACAAACCGATTCTCTCACTGCACACACACACACACACACACATACTCCTTTAGGTTTATGTTAGCCTTCTTCCCAATATCACATTGTTGCAAGAATTATTTGAATTATTTGTTTGATAGTCCTGAAGTTCTGTTACCCAGAGTTATATCAGATTAGGAGTGAAGAGGGGTTTCTACTTAACACTCTGTTCCTCTCCCACTCTCTTCACCTCTGTTTCTCTCTCTCTCTCTCTCTCTCTATATATATATATATATATATATATATAACACTCTCTCTCTCTCCTTCTCTTGCTTTTTCTCTTGTTCTTATTTTCTGAGTAAGGAAGTGGGGACCTTATTGTGTATAAGGCTAAGGCTATCAAAATATCCTATTGTAATCTCAGTTCTTTGGTGTTTTCCCTTTGTGAGAAGATACATAATCTGTGTGGAGGGATATAGTCAGAGGTTGGTGGATGAAGGTGCAGGGGTGAAGAACAGGAAGAGAAGAGAAAGTCGTACACAAACATTTCATTTCTCTTCACACACATGCGTTAGTGAACATATTAATGCATACACACACTTCTACACTCAATAATACATGCATTCAGTGTGTGTATATACATATATATATATATATATATATATATATATATATATATATATATATGCATGCATGCATACATACATACATTTTTACACACACACACATGTATATGTATGTATGTATGTATGTATGTATGTATGTATGTATATACATATGTATAAATATATATATATAAATATATATATCTATATATATATATATCATCATCATCATCATCATCGTTTAACGTCCGCTTTCCATGCTAGCATGGGTTGGACGATTTGACTGAGGACTGGTGAAACCGGATGGCAACACCAGGCTCCAATCTAATTTGGCAGAGTTTCTACAGCTGGATGCCCTTGCTAACGCCAACCACTCAGAGTGTAGTGGGTGCTTTTACGTGTCACCCGCACGAAAACGGCCATGCTCGAAATGGTGTCTTTTATGTGCCACCTGCACAAGAGCCAGTCCAGGGGCACTGGCAACGATCTCGCTCGAAAACCGTACAAGGCCAGTCAGGCGGTACTGGCAACGGTCACGCTCAGGTTGGTACATTTTATGTGCCACCCACACAAGAGCCAGTCCAGGGGCCCTGGCAACGATCTCACTTGGCTTGCCGGGTCTTCTCATGCACAGCACATTTCCAAAGGTCTCGGTCAGTAGTCATCGCCTCGGTGAGGCCCAATGTTCGAAGGTCTTGCCTCACCACCTCAGCCCAGGTCTTCCTGGGCCTACCTCTTCCACGGGTTCCCTCAACTGTTAGGGAGTGGCACTTTTTCATGCAGCTATCCTCATTCATTCTCACCACATGTCCAAACCAGCGCAATCGTCTCTCTTGCACACCACAACTGATGCTTCTTATGTTCAGCTTTTCTCTCAAGATACTTACACTCTGATGGGTATGCACATTTACATTACACATCCAGCGGAGCATACTGGCTTCATTCCTTGCGAGCTTACGCATGTCCTCAGCAGTCACAGCCCATGTTTCACTGCCATGTAGCATGGCTGTTCGTACACATGCGTCATACAGTCTGCCTTTTACTCTGAGTGAGAGTCCCTTTGTCGCCAGCAGAGGTAAGAGCTCTCTAAACTTGGCCCAGGCTATTCTTATTCTAGCAGTTACACTTTCAGCGCACCCACCCCCACTACTAACTTGGTCACCCAGATAGCGGAAGCTATCGACTACCTCTAGTTTTTCTCCCTGGAATGAGATAGAAGTTGTTTCCTGTTTGTTTACAGTCTTTATTGCACCTGAACATCTGCCACATACAAAAACTAACTTCGTAGTTAATCTGCCTTTGATATTGCTGCACCTCTTATGTGTCCATAGCTTGCACGGGTACATCTTATAGAGTTACTACCTACTCCTTTACTGCATACTGAGCAGGGCCATCTACCTGAAGGGGTTTGTGTTTTATCTACCTTCCTACTTATTAGGATTTTGGTTTTTGCTAGGTTGACTCTAAGGCCCTTCGATTCTAGTCCTTGCTTCCACACCTTAAACTTCTCCTCTAGTTCTGATAGTGACTGCGCAATTAGTGCAAGGTCATCAACATAGAGGAGCTCCCAGGGGCAACCTGTCTTGAATTCCTCTGTGATCGCTTGGAGGACTATGATAAATAGGAGGGGGCTGAGGACGGAACCTTGCTGGACCCCTACCTCTACCCGGAATTCATTACTGTACTCATTTCCAACCCTCACCTTACTGACAGCATCTCTGTACATGGCTCGCACAGCTCTTACTAACCATTCTTCTATCCCAAGTTTCCTCATTGACCACCAGATAAGGGATCGGGGGACCCTGTCAAAGGCTTTCTCCATATCAACGAAGGCCAGGTACAGAGGTTTATCCTTGGCTAGATATTTCTCCTGCAGCTGTCTCACTAAAAATATGGCATCAGTGGTGCTTTAACCTGGCACGAACCCAAACTGCATCTCATCTAAATTGATTCGCTCCCTAATTAGTTGGGCTATGACCCTCTCCGTAACTTTCATAACCTGATCTAACAACTTGATGCCTCTGTAATTATTAGTATCTAAAGCGTCACCTTTACCTTTGTAGCAGTTTACTATGGTGCTGCTACACCAGTCATTGGGTATGACTCCTTCGTGTATCACCTGGTTCGTAATACGGGTGACTAGGCTGTAGCCAACACTGCCAGATATTTTGAGCATCTCTGCAGTGATTCCTGATGGGCCGGGGGCTTTCCCTGTCTTCATACTCTTAATTGCTTTATCTACCCTGGTACTGTCAACTCGGATAGCTGGTCCCTCTGTTGGGTCGACATACGGCAGGCTCTCTTTCTCCCATTCATTCTCTTTATTAAGCAATCTATCGTAGTGGCATCTCCAGACCTCTTTCTTTGCAGCCTCATTTAGTGCAAGCGTACCATCATCCATGCGCACACATTTCTCTCCTACAACATCACTATTCTCTCTCCTACACTGTCTTGCAACACGAAATACCTCGAGTCTTTGGTCCTCACGGTGCAGAACATTGGCAAATCTTTTCTTATCTGCTTCCCCTCTGGCTAAATAAACCTGTCGCCTAGCTTCCCTTCTGGCAGATTGGTACAATTCCCTGCTACCACTGTTCTTCCAGTCCTTCCAAGCCTGTTTCTTTTGTCTAATAGCCCCGTCTACATCCTTGTTCCACCACCACGTTACTCTGGGTTGAGAGGGGACTTTACGCCAGCCACAGATCTGGTCTGTGGCTCTCAACAGGTTGTCCCGCAGATATATATATATATATATATATATTTATATATATATCCATATATATATATATATATATATATATATATATATATATATATATATATATATATATATATATATATATATACATATATATATGCATATATATATATATATTTACTTTTTTGTATTCTTTGTACTTGTTTCAGTCATTTGACTGTGGCCAAGCTGGAGCACCAGCTTTAGTTGAACAAATCGACCCCAGGACTTATTCTTTGTAAGCCTGGTACTTATTCTATTGGTCACTTTTGGTGAACCACTAAGTTATGTAAACACACCGACATCGGTTGTCAAGCAATTGGCTATTATATATATGTATGTATATATATTATATATATGTATGTATAAGTATTTTATATATATGTATGTATATGTATTTTATATATATGTATGTATAAATATTATATATATATATTGTATATAAAAACAATACAAAAAATGGAACAAGAACATAACAGGTGACAACATGACAGTTAGACGATACAAAAAAGGACAGGAATAAACAAGGTCGGGTCATTCGGAGCTTTCAATCTTTAGTCGAGTACCAGATCGTCCTAGCAGTTTCGGCCAGTTACTCTTGAGAATGCTCTAATCTGGCTGACCCCAAGAAAATCTGAGCTAAGAGTGCTAGATTCTTTGGAAGAAAGCAATCAAATGTATATAAAAACAAGGATGAAAAAAAATGGAGAAATGGTACACAATTACAAATACAAGCAACAGGTCATAAACAACAGGTGTTTTTCGACTAAAGATGAATTAAATTAAGCTGGCATATGTAGAAGTGAAAGCCTTATTGCAGGAACATAGAAGATGAAAGTCATAGGAAAGTATATAAGAGATGCTACACGGATGGTGGTCGAACCAAGAAAGAAAAGTCAGGCTTGGCTGAACACTGGTCATGTGGAAGGATTGTAGAGATGTGAGGGATAGAGGGATTGAAGAATTAGGGAGGGATGAGAAAAAGAGAAAAAAAGGAAAGAGACAGATAGAGGTAAAGGAGGAGGGAAAGTGATGAGGATGAAGGGAAGGCCAAGAAATGTGTGAGAGAGTGGGAGTGAGAAAAAGGAAAATAGAAGGAATGAAGAAAGTGTGAAAGGGGATAAAGGAAAGATTAAGATTTGTACAGAATTTAGATATATATATATATATATATATATGTGTGTGCTTACATACAGCTATATGTATATATAAAAAAACAACACAAAAAATGGAACAAGAATGTAACAGGTGACAACAAGACATACGGACAGGTAGACAGTACAAAAAGGACAGGAAAAAGCAAGGACGGGTCATTCGGAGCTTTCAATCTTCAGTCGAGTACCAGATCGTCCTAGCAAATATATGTATGTATATATATATATTATATATATATGTATGTATATATTATATATATATATATGTATGTTTATATATACCACTCCTAACATCTGGCCACCTCACTCCCCAGACTGCAACCCCCTTGATTATGATGTGTGGGGTGCAGTTGAGTGAGAGACTAACAAAACTCTTTGTAACACAAAAGATGAACTGAAGGCAAGGATTATAGCAGCATTCACCAACTTAAACAAGGAGACTGTCTAGAAGAGATGCAGGAAATTCTGAAGTTGTCTGGAGACCATGTTTGAAGCCAATGGCAATTTTATTGACTAAATTTACTCTTTAGTATTTTAAGATATTTTTATATAATTTTGGTAAATATATCTGTTAAAATGAGATGTCAATGTTATTTTCATTTTTGCATAATTTATATGACAATATATTCACTGCACCCTGTATATCAAGTATTAAATCCATCCATATCAAAATACAGCTAAGATGGTCAAGTCATATCTCATATATGAGTAATATCAGAATTCTGAAACAACTTCTCTTTGGCCAGCTGCCAACAGGAAGGTCATTTGAAAGGTCCCTCTTGTGCTTCAAAGGCAATCTGAACCAATGCAACATTCCCTTTCCTTTCTTCCTGGGGAAAAAAAACCCATCAGAATGCAGGACCTGGCACCAGTTTTGCTTCTCCTCAGTTCAAAGATTTGAGCAGTCAACTCCAACTTTGGACCAACTTAGTGTAAGCATGAAGGCACACTGGCAAAATGCCTCTCCTCCAAATGTAAACCTTGCCTGTCATAGTGGTTTTGTGACATGGAGAAAGGCAGGCCTTGCTGTCCACTCAAGGAAAACATATAGTAGATGACCCAGAAGCACTCGAACGAACTAGTCAACTAGTTCTATTGATCAGAAGGTTTGCAAGAAACACATACATGTCCATTAAACAGGATTACTGCTTTATTTTACTGAATCCTCATTTGTCGTTCATGAAGAGAGAATCCATCATATATATGTGTGTGTGTGTGTGTGTGTATATACATTATGTAATATATATATATATATATATATATATATATAAAGAATAAAAAGTTTAGAAAGGTATAACAATGCACTATAGAACAAAAAATGGACTATATACCTGTTGTAACTTGGTTATCTATAGTCCGATGATATTTCGGAATTACAATTCCTTCTTCAGATCTTATTTGCTGGAGTCTCTGCTATAAACTGTTTTCCAACGGATATATATATATATATATATATGTTTGTATTAGACTAAAACTCTCATCTATCAGACATACATCTTTTATGGAAGAGAAACATTGATAATGGATTTAAGTCTAAAAAGAAGATTAAAGGGATCCTACATGTGTTGTTTGAGGAAGATTCTTAGCATCAGACAGCAAAGAAAAGTTCTTGACACCAAAGCGTTCTGGAGAGCAGAAGTCCCATCACTCTTCCCAATACTTAGATCTATATGCCTCATGTGACTAGGTATGTTACACGAATGGATGACCCTGAACAAATGTTGTATGGAGAGCCAGAAGATGGGGAAAAGCACATAGGACATCTAATATCCTATGTGTTTTAATGACCAATGTAAAAGTACCCTGAAAGAGTTCTTCATCGATGATGGAAAATGCAAAGCGTCAGCAAAGAACTGTAGCAAGTGGAGACCAGCTGTGAGTAGAGGAGCCAAAGCTTATGAAGTAACCCACATTCAACAGGTTGAGGAGTTGAGATAAAGATGTAAGTGCACAATAGTCATAGATACTTCAACTTCAACATTGTCCTCCTGCAGGTGTTGCCAAAAACCATGTCATATCTGCATAGCATTTATGAGCCATGAAAGGTGCTGTTCTAGAAATTAACTGAAGAAGGGAACTGTAAAAAATGAAGAAGTTACTGTCTGAAATACAATTGGCCATTGACAAAAAAAGTTCATGTGTGTACATATATGCATATAAATATGTAAGTATTTATCCACACACACACACACACATATCACCCCCCCCCCATATATATACATATATATATATATATATATATATATATATATATATGATGCATGCTTATATCTATACATATATAGAAACATTTGCATGCATATAGATGTACACACACACACACACAAATATATAAATGCAATATATTTATATATCTAGCTATTTATATCTATCTTCCCTTCCATTCTCTCTCTCTCTCTCTCTCTCTCTTTCTTTACATATATATATATGAAGAGAGAGAGAGAGATGTATGCACATTTAACAGTAAATGGTGGTAGCACCAGTCTAGATAAACACACATGGGCTATAAGATGCCAAGGAGCTGTGATGCATCAACTATAATTGCAAAAAGATGAGCGTGTTGTATCGCAGAAGACACAGAATACAAGACACAACATATAACATTGATGGCATGCAAGAGAGTTGCATTATTTATAGATACCAAAATACCACAAGCTGCGTTTCCCACTATGCCATTATGACATTTTGCAATGGCTTCTGGCTGTTATTTAATAAATTAGATCTACAATTTTACATTTGCCTGAAGTTTTAACAACTGCATGTCCTGAAGCCATGTTATAGTCATACCACACATCATCTATAAATGGCAAAAAAAAGAAAGACACCAAAAACAGTGCGTAGCTCATAACATCATCCCATAATGACCCCTAACATCCTGCAATTATATTTTGTTACATTCCGCTATTGCTACAAGCTGCATATTTGCATCTCTAGTAATATATTGATCAACCATGCCCGTGTGCATGTGTCTGAGTGTGTACATGCATGTATAAGTAGCTTTATGTGTTTCTGTTTGTGCATAAATATATACACAATTATGTGTGCTGATGTTTTATGAGTGTTTATGAGTGTTTGTGTGTATGTAGGGGTGTTATGTGTGTGTTTGTGTGCATGTGTCCCTTTGCAGTTATCATTTATAGATTATTTGCACATGGAATTCGATGCTTCCCTTTATTACAATCCAGTCAAAAGTAATTTAGAAAATTCATCTACAGCGTAGAACTTCCACCAAAATTTGTTAATAGTATTCAGAGTGTATCTTGTTGAAATAGGATCAAAATTTTAGCATATTGTCTTACATATATATATGCATGCATACATTTCATTTCTCTTCACACACATGCGTTAGTGAACATATTAATGCATACACACACTTCTACACTCAATAATACATGCATTCAGTGTGTGTGTGTGTGTGTGTGTGTGTGTGTGCTTCAGTCATGATTTTTGTTTACTTTTGTTTATCCTTGTTTATTTTGTAACCTTTCAGTGACTGAAAGGAAAACAAAGGTATTGGTAATTAGATCTTGATGTTAATTTATATATTTATACTCAACTCACCTTTGGTGTTGAGTTTCTTTCTCCCAAATCTAATTACAATGCATTTGTTGGTCTTGGATTATAACAGAAGTCACTTGTTGAAGATGCTGCTTAATGGGACTGAGCTCAAACCCATATGGTTGGAAAGCAAACTTCTTAAACACACAATTGTGTATATATATCTATATATATATGTGTGTGTGTATGTGCATACACTTACACACATGCATGCACACACACATATACAAGAGTCATCTTGATAGTATTGTAAAAGTAGGCATAACTTCTCATTGACTAACACAAGTTGTTAAAATTGCACATGTTGATAGAATTGTTCTTCCTCCATACTGAGTTTGTACTCAACATAAAAAGCGAAAAGAAGGAGGTGTTGAAAATGCTCCTTTTTCTTAATTTGACATTCCATTTTAATGATCTGAAAATAAACAAAAATTAACTAAAATTAACTAGAAAAAAAAACAAAAAAACAAAATAGATTCCAACATGATTCGAAAATAGAATTCTCGAAAAAAATAGATTCCAAAATTTAAAAACACAATGAATTCCAAAATTGAGAAAAACAGCGGGGAACTTAGTTGCCAACCCAATATATAGAGTTTACAAAAATATTAAAAAAATTTTATATATATCAGACAATGATTCAAAATCATTGGTGCCACATAAAAAGCACTGGTGATGATGCCACGTGAAAAGCACACTACACACTCTGTAAAGTGGTTGGTGTTAGGAAGGGCATCAAGTTGTAGAAACCAAAACCAAAAGAACTATAGAACCTAATGCAGCCACTGACTTTGGCAGTTCCTGTCAAGCCATCCAACTCATGCGAGCATGGAAAACAGATGTTAAATGTTGTAGATGATGATATTTGTATATATATATATATATATATATATATATATATATATATATATACACATATATACACACACACACACACATATATACATACATACATACACATACACACATACACACATATATATATATATATATATATATATATATATGTGTGTTTGTGTGTGTGTGTGTGTGAATGTATATATATGTGCATGTGCGTATATGCATTGTGAAGTAAGCCCCAAATATTCATACACACAGACAGATTCTAAGTTAAGCTGATGAGATCAGACCAAACCAGACAAACACTCAACCAAATAGGAACCACATCATCAGAATATCAGCACCGAATCAGCTGAAGCTGTCCCACAAACCCATCTTAATCTAACCTGCATCTAACTACATCTACCTCCAACTCAACCCACCAGCCCAACACTACACACTATCCTACCTCCACACAAACATCACTGGTCCATTCCCAGATTTTAGCTGCAATACGAAAACAACATCAATCATATCATCAAGGGAAGTCTATGAACCAAAAGTCAGTAACAAGATTTCAAAGCTTTTTTTCAATGATTTGTTTGTAAGATTGGCATTATCTATAATAATTAGATTGAATTTTTCTCTGGTCTTACTAATTTTATCTCTATATACCAGACCTTGTTTACAATTGTCTTCTTGTTTATTGTTCATCTATTACATGTTTTAACTAGTTATTATTAACAATTGTTATTATTGGTCAGCTGGTAGCATTGTTAATGCATTGGGTAAAATGCTTAGTAGCTTTCCAAATGTCTTTACGTTTTGAGTTCAAATTCTTCTGAGGTCGATTCTGGCTTTCAACCTTTTGGGATCGATAAAATAAGTACCAGTTGAACACTGGGGTTGATGGAATCAACTTACCCACTCCTCGAAACATGCTGGCCTTGTGCTAAAATTGGAAACCATTATTATTATTACTATCCTCATTATTATTATTAAGGTGGCAAGGTAGCAGAGTCATTAGCATATCAAATGAAGTGCTTAGCAGCATTTCATCCATCTTTAAACTCTGAGTTTGAATTCCACCAGGGTCAACTTTCTTTTTCATCCTTTTGGGGTTGATATAATAAGTACCAGCTGAGCACTGGGGTCAATTTAATTAACTTAATCCTTCTCCAGACTGCTGGCTTTGTGCCAAAATTTGAAACCATTATTATTATTATTATTATGATTATGATTATTATTATTATTATTATATAAAGGCAGCGAGCTGCCAGAACCATTAGTAAGCCGGGCTAAATACTTAGCAGTATTTCATCCATCCTTATGTACTGAGTTCAAATTCTGTTGAGGTCAACTTTGCCTTTCATCCTTTCAGGGTCGATAAAATAAGTACCAGTTATGTACTGGAGTCAATGTAATTGACTATACTCTCCACCAAATTTCAGGCCTTGTGCCTATAGTACAAAATAATAATAATAAAAATAATTATTATTATTTGAGATAATTAAGACCTACCATGAGCACTACCCCTGGAAATGTGGAGAAAATTCATTAGCTTGTGGATGAGGACTGTCAGAGGACAATCAATGACATTGTTGATGTTGTTGGTCTGTCGTATGAGTTCATGCAGGCAATCCTAACATTTGGATTCTTCACAAGGACAATGCACCCTGTTACTGAGCTCTTCTCACATGTGGGTTTCTTGCTAAAAACAACATGATATCACTTCAACACTCACCCTATTTGCCAGATTTAACATCTGTGGACTTCCATCTCTTCCCCAAGATGAAAATGCAGCTCAAAGGTCGCTTTTTAATATTGCTGTTGAGATCAAGAGCAAATAGCAGAAGGTCCGCATGTCTCTTAGGGAAAATGACTTCCAGGCCAGATTCCAGAAGTGGCAGGAATGCTGGGACCAGTGTATTGCTGCACAAGGTGACTATTTCGAAGAAAATTATGTTAAAACTTAGGTAAATAAGTTATTCTTTATTAAACATAACCAGTCCAGGAACCTTTCGATACCACCTCATACATTTATATACATGTATATTTACAAAGATATATATATATATGTACATGTATACATGCATGTATGTATATGCATTTGCAATGTAGTTCTAATCTCTGTACAGCTTTACTTACAAGAATGGTTAATGCAACAGAGCAGGCTGGATGCTGAAGAACACCAAAACTGCAACCTGGCTGCATTGATCTAATAAGTTTCACCTCTTTTTGATTCTTTTTTTCAAATTCAACTGATTTTAGAGCCATCTTAGATATGCTGTGTGATTGTGTTCTTAGAGTATATCACAAAGGAATAACTCGCTCCTGCATAGTTTTATACTAGCCAAATTGCCTTCTACAACTATTCTACAGTTGTTTATTTAATCATTTGTGTTACGTCCTGTTTTCTATGCTCGCATAGGTTAGATGCATATTTATTTGAGGTAATGTGCATTTTTCTTTTACTGACAACTCTTACCTGTTTGTCAAGTAAAGGTGTTTTATTCCACTAAACTTGGAAACAGAGAAGCTATAGGATGTAACATTCAGTGCTACACTCCCTGTAAAAAGAGGAAGTGCTCATGTCTTGATCAGAGTTGACCTTGTGCTAAACATCTACATGAACAACATTGGTAGCATTGTTACCATTTTAGCAAAGTATTGTATTTTCCTATCCCAGGTTACAGCAGGCAACTTTTGTTGATATACTGAGTGGAAGATGGAAATTGTTGTTCCTACTGTTGTCGATTTTTAGACCAAGATTATCAATGCTCTAAAAGATCTGTGATTGAAGATATTCCATACAGGATTATTTCATCTTTTCTTCAGATTAATTTAGTGTATTTGGAATTACATTTATGTACCACCTATCCTTTCAGAAACAAAAAAATGTCAGTAGCATATAATTTGATGGAAATTCATTTTGTTGCTACTTCTAGCAATTCAACAAACTGCAAAGAAGAAGAACTGGGCTGGGTTGTGAAATATGAAAGTGAAATGGCTTAAATGTTTGTTTTGATTATTGTTTTCTTTGTCATCATCATTGACATCATCATCATGTGTGTGTGTGTGTGTGTGTGTGTGTGTGTGTGTGTGTGTGTGTGTGTGTGTGTGTGTGTGTGTGTGTGTGTGTGTGTGTGTGTGTGTGTGTGTGTGTGTGTGTGTGTGTGTGTGTGTGTGTGTGTGTGTGTGTGTGTGTGTGTGTGTGTGTGTGTGTGTGTGTGTGTGTGTGTGTGTGTGTGTGTCAACCATAAAATGTCAAGAGGCAGTTAAGGGGAATATATTTATTTAACCACTTAACTATTTCGAAGCCATCTTGATATAATAATATTTTCAGTGTGGAAGAAATCATGCTTACATGTTTGCCTTGATATGCATGCTCTACATTATGCAATACATTTGTATATACAGAAATCAATGCAAATAAAGAATGCTAGCTCATCACATCACCAGAACATCATGGTTACTCCAGCAATTCAAGTTTCTATGATAGTCAAATGATTCTCTGAATACATATCTTATACTGCAAATATACATATATACATATATATCATCATCATCATCATCATCGTTTAATGTCTGCTTTCCATGCTAGCATGGGTTGGACGATTTGACTGAGGACTGGTGAAACCGGATGGCAACACCAGGCTCCAATCTAAATTTGGCAGAGTTTCTACAGCTGGATGCCCTTCCTAACGCCAACCACTCAGAGAGTGTAGTAGGTGCTTTTACGTGTCAGCCGCACGAAGGCCAGTCAGGCGATACTGGCAACGGCCACGCTCGAAATGGTGTCTTTTATGTGCCACCCGCACAAGAGCCAGTCCAGGGTCACTGGCAACGATCTCGCTCGAAAATCCTACGAAGGCCAGTCAGGCGGTACTGGCAACGGCCACGCTCAAAATGGTGCATCTTATGTGTCACCCGCACAAGAGCCAGTCCAGGGGCACTGGCAACGATCTCACTTGGCTTGCCGGGTCTTCTCACGCACAGCACATTTCCAAAGGTCTCGGTCAGTAGTCATCGCCTCGGTGAGGCCCAGTGTACGAAGGTCTTGCCTCACCACCTCAGCCCAGGTCTTCCTGGGCCTACCTCTTCCACGGGTTCCCTCAACTGTTAGGGTGTGGCACTTTTTCACGCAGCTATCCTCATCCATTCTCACCACATGTCCATACCAGCGCAATCGTCTCTCTTGCACACCACAACTGATGCTTCTAATGTTCAGTTTTTCTCTCAAGATACTTACACTCTGACAGGTATTCACATTGACGTGTAATATATATATATATATATATATATATATATATATATATATATATACATACTCACACATAGAATATATATATATATATATATATATATATATATATATATCAGTCATCGTTTAAAGTCTATTTCCCATATAGTACGTACACACACACACACACACATTTCATATTCTTCCTGTTGTTCCAAATGATTTAGGTTATGAATGATGATGGACATACATCAAGTATCAGAGACAAGATTCTTAACATTACCGTAAGGAAAGGATGGCTGCCTGATACTACAATCGTCTTTCCGAATGAGAGTGATCAAGGACCCAATACAATTCCTGGTATTTATGCCATTTTTCATTTTCTTTATATATGTATATGTATATATTCATCATCATCATCTTTTAACATCCAGTCTTCATGCTGGTTTGGGTTGGATAGTTTGGCAGGAGTTGGCCAGCTGGAGGGCTACTCGGGCCCCATTTGTCTGTTTTGGCATGGTTTCCGTGGTTAGATGCTATTTAGGAACATGCAAAGTTATTATGGTCAAGTGAATATGGTGTTGGACTACCAGCTTTGGAGCTCTGAGTACAAATCCACTGATGGCATTTTCTTTTGTACATGATGCAGCACACATAATTCTACAATTTTACAAAATGTTAACATTTGGTACCAGGTTATTTGGGATAGAACATTAGGGGATAGACCAATGCTGTTACTTCTTGTCCCCTAAAGACCTTAATTGAGAAGATCTTTGATAAAAGGCATTCTAACTGTGACTTTTCTCTCTTTTTTCCCAGAGACTCTGTACCTCACACCATATTACTCCCTGTCTCCTTATTTTTAACACTGCAGAGTGTAATTTGATGGGGATTTGGTTTCTATCTCTAGAGGATTGAATGACTACATTATGGCCTTTTTGTGACCTATAAAATCACATGTGTTTAGTCAGTTTTAATCTATTATTTTATTTAATTATTATTTGTTCCTTACTGCAAAATCAGTGCTTCGTACCCAAGGTACCCAAACACTTAAAAACTCCCATCTGTGTCTATTAGTAACATAAGAAAATCAGTTTCCTCACAATTGATTATAATATTTTCATCATAATTTCAGCCGATATTATCTTCACATTGAAAGACCATTCACACAAACGGTTTCACAGAAAAGGTCATGATTTATACCATACAGCTACTGTGTCCTTGGAGAAGGCCTTGACAGGATGTATAGTTGATATTTCTACTTTGGATGATCGAATTCTACATATTCCTATTACCGATGTAGTAAAGTAAGTAGAAAATAGTTACTAAATATTTTTCACCTTTTATGTTGTTGGTGTAGTCTAATAGTCTAACGGCCAATGACCTTAGTATGAGAGGTTGATGGCAAACAGAGATCTAAAAACTGAATATCTTCTTAACCAGATGTTGGTTCAGGGAAGCACTAGCTGAGGAATATGACAGGAAGGAAGGAAACAACGATTTATTATATAGAGGACAACTGGGATCTTGAAGACAGTTTGCTGTGAGCAACAGAACAGATGTATTATTGGTACAAGGATCCAGTTAGACAAAACCATGTTAGTGGCTAAGTACTATAGAGGCATAATAGATAGATAGGCTTAGAATTATTTAGAAGGAGTTAGAAGCAAAGAGTAATATCAAAGCTAGAAGAGAAGCTGAAAATAATGTAAGGATTTAGATGTTCTGAGAGATGAGGATTCTAGGTGAGAGTTGCTTTGGATTTCAAGGCAATGTACCGGAGAGAAATGAGATGTTTGCAAAAAGAATTTATGGAACCATATTTGTGCACTTACTGTGTCTGACCAAGGAGTTTGCTTGCCAGCTATATGGTTTTGAATTCAGTTCCACTGTGATGCATAGATGGGCAAGTGTCTTGTACTATACTCTAAGCTGACCAAAGCCTTGTGGGTGGATTTAGTAGAGGGAACTTGAAAAAAACCCAACCTATATATATATATATGCATGCATTTGTATATGTGTTTTTGTGTCTCCATCTTTCTATATATAAGTATATATATGTCTGTCTCTGTCTATCTGTATGTATGTATGTATGTATGTGTATGTATGTATATGTGTGTGTGTATATGTATGTGTGTATGTATGTATGTATGTATTTATGTATGTATGTATGTATGTGTCTGTGTGTGTATGTATGTATGTATGTATTTATATATGTATGTATGTATGTATGTATGTATGTATGTATGCATGTAAGTGTGTATGTATGTGGGAGTGGTTCTTTGTTTTGACAGCTTGCAATAGTTTTTTATTGGGCATCATCACTTTACAAAAAGTGTCATTTATTTCCTGTCTTCTGTGGAAACATGCCCAGCTATGGGAAAATATTAATTTCCTTGGAAACATGTGAAAGTCAGTGATGGGCATCCAATCATAGGAAATCTGCCTCATTGAATTCTGTCTGACAATACAAGCATAGAAATGTGGACATTAAAAACAATGATAGATTGTCGAATGAGGAGAATGCAGAGGTGAGAGAAGGTCAGGCCAAAGTAGATCCCACCATATCATCTCTTTTCTACCACCCTTTCACACTATTTTTTTTTCAGTTATCACTTTCTCTTCTGACCCTTTCCTCAGTTATGTCACCTTGAATGAACAGACAAATTAACCCCTCCAGTGATACTGCTGTGATAAAATGCACCCATCAAACTTTGTAAAATGGTTGGCAAATGATGAGGGACAACATCATTAGAGAAGGCTCTTTAGTCTTACTGGCTACAAAACAAGAACTTTAGTGATTGTGACATAAGATGCACCTAGTGTTTTCTGTATCAGTGATAGGTATTAGGAAGATTATCCAATCATAGCAACTATGGAACTCGGAGTTACAGGGTTCCAAGTGAAGATGTAAACCTCTCAGCTAAGCTCCCACACCTAGATACCTGTAAAAAGTAAAGTATGATTTTTAAAATAAAACTTCAGTTCCCGATCCTTTCAGTCAAGTTATTTCTGCTGTCTGTTTTAGAAACTCAATCTAAAACACATTATTTATCTGGCCCCAGATCTAGTCAAAACAAGCAGACCAGAAATCAAAGTCATTGGTTTCTGCTTGTAGTATTCTAATATTCTGTAGGTCCCGTTTCAAAAAGGCAAATGTATAACTTAAGGGAGATTTGGCTGCTATTACTAGTATTTAGAATAGCAATGTAAAGCTCCATAGGTGAAAATAGTGAGTGGTAATTTAATATATATTTTTAATGTAGCAACAAAACAGTACTAGAAATACATTTTAGCCACTGTAGCTGATCTAGCATTTAATCTGTGCTGTTAAGCAAAATATCTGTTATCTATACTGAACATAGTTTTACCATTAACTAATGCAAAGCTATTTATGTTTCTGTTTCAGACCTGGTTACACAAAAGTAGTGCCAGGAGAAGGAATGCCACATGCTGACAATCCCGATAAATTTGGCAATCTTATAATAAATTTTGAAATAGTATTTCCCAGAACACTGTCACCAGATAGAAGAATCATGGTGAAGAATTGCCAGTTGTAAAGAGATTTGTACTCTCACATGCGTGTTTGTGTGTGTGTGTGTGTGTGTGTGTACATAAAATTGTGTGCATATATTTGTGTATTTGCATATATATATGTGTGTGTGTATACATGTATTCATATATATATATATATATATATATATATATATATATATGTATGTATGAATGCACATATATACTTACATCAATACATATATATATATATTTACATACATACATACATATATATATATATATATCTATACATATACATGTATATATATAATGTGAATATATGTGTGTATGTATGAATATATTTGTGTATATATGTATGTATATATATGCATGTATGTATGTATATATGTATGCACGTATATATGTGTATATATATATGTGTGTGTGTGTATGTGTATATATGTACCTATATACACATATGCATGCACACACATATACTGATCACAACATTTGTCCGAGTATATACATTATAAAAGAAATACATTAGAACAATAGTTAATCTGTTCCTTGTCATTCAAGGTTGTTTGATTGTGCTCTGTGTCTTATTACTATAACACTGAGACTGGGTGATTTCTTCGCTTGACTCTTTCAATCTATTCTGAAATGAAGTTAGTAAAGAGAAAAAAAAAAAATATCAAGTGCATTCTCAATTCCAACCATTCCGATTTGTACGTAGACTAAAGACTGACTCCATAAAACTTGTAATAATTTGGGTTCCTGACATAGCACAAAAACGGAACCTAGTTTCTTAATTATCTCTTACTTTTTACTTGTTTCAGTCATTGGATTGCAGCCATGCTGGGGCATCGTCTTGAAGGATTTAGTTGATCAAATTGATCCCTTTACTTATTTTTATGTTTGCTACTTATCCTACTGGCCTCTTTTGCGAAACCACTAAGTTAGATGAATGTAAACAAACCAATACTGGTTTGTCAAACAGTCAGGTTTACAAACACAAACATAAAGACATAAACACACATATCACACACACACACACACACATCAACATCGTTTAACGTCCGTTTTCCATGCTAGCATGGGTTGGATGGTTCAACTGGGGTCTGGGAAGCCAGGCGGCTGCACCAGGCTCCAGTTTGATCTGGCAGTGTTTCTACAACTGGATGCTCTTCCTAATGCCAACCACTCTGTGAGTGTAGTGGGTGATTTTAACGTGCCACCAGTACAGGGGCCAGAGGAGGCTGGCAATGGCCATGATCAGTTGGTGCTTTTTATATGCCACCGGCATGGAAGCCAGTCATGGCAGTGCTAGCATCGGCCACATTCGGATGGTGCTTTTTACGTGCCACTGGCACAGGTATCACAACTACAATTTCCATTTGATTTTCATTTTGATGTTGATGTACTTGACTCAATATGTCTCCTCAATCACAGCAGGCTGCCCGACAACCCAAGGTACTTTTGAATGGGCTGGGGCTGGTTATGCGAAACTGGTGTAGGATACAGCTGTGAACTCACTTTATTTGCCAGGTCTTCGCAGTCACAGCATATCTCCAGAGGTCTTGGTCTTTCATCATTGCCTCTGTGAGGCCCAACGTTCGAAGGTCATGCTTGACCACCTCATCCCATGTCTTCCTGGGTCTACCTCTACTCTGGATTCCTTCAACTGTTTGGGAGTGGCATTTCTTCACACATCTCTCCTCATCCATCCATAGTACATGACCATACCAGTGCAAACGTCTCTCTTGCACACCACATCCTATGCTTCTTATGCCCAGCATTTCTCTCAGGGTGCTTACACTTTGTCGCATGTGCACACTGACATTATACATCTAGCGGATCATGCTAGCTTCATTTCTTTTGAGCGTACGCATGTCCTCCGCAGTCACGGCCCATGTTTCACTGCCATGAAGCATGGCAGTTTGCACATATGCATCGTAGAATCTACCTTTCACTCTGAGCAAGAGGCCCTTTGTCACCAGTAGCAGTAGAAGCTTTCTAAACTTTGCCCAGGCTATTCTTATTCTAGTAGTAACGCTCTCTGAGCATCCACCCCCACCCCCACTACAGACTTGGTCACCTAGGTAGCGGAAGCTATCAACTACTTCTAGTTTTTGCCCTGGAGTGTGATGGAATCTGTTTTCTGAGCATCTTCAGTGTTTATTGCCCCTGTGCATCTGCCGCACACGAAAGCTAGCTTCTTGGTTAATCTTCCTTTGATGTTGCTGCACCTCTTAGGTGTCCACAGCTTACACTGGGTACATCTTATGGGGTTTCTACCTACACCTTTTCTACACATCGAATAAGGCCACTTACCTGAGGGTGTGTGTGATGTGTTCGCTTTCCTACTTACTAGAACTTTGGTCTTTGCTCCATTGACTCTAAGGCGTTTTGATTCTAATCCTTGCCTCTACACCCTAAATTTCTTTTCTAGTTCTGGTAGTGATTCTGCTATGAGGGCCAGGTCATCAGCATAGAGGAGCTTCCAGGGGCAACCTGTCTTGAATTCCTCTGTTATTGCCTGGAGGACTATGATGAATAAAAGGGGACTGAGGGCTGAACGTTGGTGGACCCTTACTTCTACCCGGAATTCTTCACTATACTCATTGCCAATCCTAACCTTACTAAAGGCCTCTCTGTATAGAGCCTGTACAGCCCTTATCAACCATTTGTCAATCCCCAGTTTCTGCATAGCCTACCAGATAAGGGATAGGGGTCCCTGTCAAAGGTTTTCTCCAAGTCCTTTGATGCATACATATATATACACACACACATATATAATAGGTCTCCATACAATTTCCATCTACCTAATTCACTCTCAGACATTGGATGGTCTGGGGATATAATAAAAGATATTTAACCAAGGTACCATGCATTGGGACTAAGCCTGAAACCGTGTGTTTGCGAAGTGAGCCATACCTAGGAGTTAGAAGGAATTTTTAGTATTTTCATTTTAAGAAATGTTTATCGCCCATTAAATCCTCACTGGAATTGATAAAATTTACATTTATCAATTTTTAACAAAAATTGGGGAAATCATATTTCAGGATCATTCTGAAATAGACTATAGTATTATATATATCATAGAATTTAAATATATATCATCATACATATTGTATTATTGAAGATTATGGCAAAGTACATTGCAGCCATAGACGAATGGAAACTAAGTGTGATATATGTGATGATAGGGAAGAAGAGAAGGAATCAGAAGGGGAGATAACTTTTGTCACAATGCATATTTAAAAGAAGGGAGGGAAAAAGTTGTTGAGAGAGGCAGAGAATGACAGACAGACAGGTAGTGTTGTCACCATAGTAACTAACAGATTTTGATTAAAATTCAGGAATTTTAAATGCAAGTCTGCAACACAGACTAAAAATAAATAACTATATGTATATATATAACACATATAGTTATCTTTTTGTTAGACAACACAACACAGACTTTAAAAGAGGACTTTCAGTCTAATGATATGTTGTTGAGATAGAAATACAGAGAGAGAGAGAGAAGGTGTGTGTGGAAAATAGAATTGAAATTGTGTCAAGAAAGAAGAAAGCAGGTTGCTGTTGAGCATATCAATGTGATCATTGTAGTAGGGTTCTGCTGAAGGAGCTGTTTCATCTTGACTAGGTCGATACCCGGTCCATACCACAATGATGCCTAGTTTTAATATAACTGGAAACATTAGAGGATTTAGCCACAAGCATGCACAATGGAAATTTTCCTCAAACGCTGAAATAAACATGCGAAAAGTGCTTCAAGATATATTCAGAAGTAAGGGATTTGTAAAAAATTCAAATGTGAAGCTTGTTTTCGTGGGGTAACTTTTAAATAAAGAATTTATCATCATCAATCAACGTCTGTTGTTCATGCTGGCTTGGGTTGGATGGTTTGGCCAGGGCTGGGAAGCAGGAGGGCTGCACGAGATTTAAGTCTGATTTGGTATGGTTTCTACGGCTGGATGCCCTTCCTAACGCTAACCACTCCAAGAGTGTAATGGGTGTTTTTACTTGCCACCGGCACGAGTACCATTTTCGTGAAACCAGTATTTGCCACGACTACGATTTCACTTAGCTTGATGGGTCTTCTACTCAAGCATGGCATATTCCTGAAGGCCTCAGTCATTTGTCATTGCCTCCGTGAGGTTCAACGCTCGAAAGGTGCTTTTTACGTGCCACTAGCACAGGTGCTAATTAAGCGACACCGGCATCGACCACATTGCCTCCATGAGACCCAACGCTCAAAAGATGCATTCTACGTGCCACCAGCACGGGTACCAGTTACATGGCACCGGCATCAGTCGCAACTATGATTTCACTTGGCTTGAATGGTCTTCTGAAGCATGGTGTATCGCTAAAGGTCTCGGTCATTAGTCATTGCCTCTGTGAAGCCCATCATTCGAAGATCATGCTTCACCACCTCATCCCATGTCTTCCTGGGTCTATCTCTACCATAGGTTCCCCCCGCCACCACCACCACAGTTAGAGATCGGCACTTCTTTACACAGCCGTCCTCGTCCATACACATTACATGACCGTACCAGCTCAGTCATCTCACTTGCACACCACATCTGAAATAAAGAATTATAATAAATCAGTTGCTTTAAAAATACTAACTTTGAGGAATATGTATATTTGCCAGTTCATGTACATTAGGTTCAATCGTAGACAACATTAAACGCAGATCATCTTTTGAAGTACATGCGGTTATATGATAGTAAATGTACCATTGTACTGAACCCATTCTCAGCAAAATATGAATCCCTTAGCAATGTTCTAGAGATTAAGGTATCTAGAACTCGTATCATTGATGCAGTACAGGGCGTAGCTAACTGAATTGAATACTGCACAAATAATAAAAAAAAAAAATTGACAAAGTTAATCACTTCCTCTTTTAATCAAGTATTCAGTGTATATAGATCAACTGAAAATAGGTCAATAATCTAATTGAAGGTGATCATGCTATGTAAATCATAGAATCGCCCACTAATATCATCATCAAGAGAAATTAATGAGTAAGGAATGTTAACCTCATGGTAAATGATGAGTCACTTCTGGCAATATTTTGTTGATCCAATCGTAATTTGACCACAATGACCTGATAATACTTTTGGCCCTTACATTACTCCTCTTAAAACTCTTGTAACTACATTATTGTTGAATTGTATTTGTTAAACCTATCTGCTAGATAAGCAATATTATGATGATTTAAGTTCGAAATCGGTTGCCAAAGGATGGTTGTGGTGTTGCATAAATTTGATCACTATTAAACAATTAAAAAAAAGTGTGCTAACGATTTGCCCTTGGAAAATTATCTTATTTGTGTATGCAGAAGTAATCGTTCAAATTGTTTACCATTTGGTTTGCATAATTGCTGTAATAGCCTATCATTAGAGAAAGAGAACTTAATAAATTTACAGACACTATTACAAGGTGTAATACAAAATTACAATGGTTGACAAAGATATCTTGCAGCAACATGTTATCTGTGCAAATAGTAAAAACAAGTATTTCTTGCTTCCAATATGCTATAATTTCTAAAAGGGGGCGAGCTGGCAAGATCATTGGCACGCCAGACGAAATGATTAGTGGAGTTTCGTCCGCATTATGTTCTGCGTTCAAATTCCGCCGAGGTCGACTTTGCTTTTCGTCCTTTCAGGGTCGATGAAATAAATATCAGTTGAGCACTGAGATCGATGTAATTGACTTCTCCCTCTCTCGATAATTGCTGGCCTTCTGCCAAAATTTGGAGATAATATGCAATAATAATTTGATGTCTATCAATCTTGTCAAGATAACCATCATTTGTAGGTAACCAAAATTGATATTTTTTAATCATGAAATCCTTTAATTATTTTAAATATTGTAAAAAATTTAATAAAGTGGTGGTATTAATAGTATTCATACTTCCCATGTGAATACAACGCACGATTCCCGAATGTACTTTATCTCACAGAGTACTTTTAATTTACTGATCAAACTGCGTCATCTTTAAGAAGCTAAATAGACTTTTCCATACCAAGACGTTTCGTCTGCATCGTCCAACTGTATTATTACTTAACTAGTGGGACCCGTGAATATTTCACAGAATTAATGGTAAACTTATTGGGCTTTTTTTTCTGAAGACTTTATCCAAAAACCTTGAAAGTGTAGCCTGTGCTGTGTCTATATCAAAAGATAGTCACTCATCTGCTAGTCATTGAAAAGAAAAGGAAATTGGAATATGATGATTGTTTGATGTACTTTATATACTTTATGCACAATTTTATAGATTTGATACACAGCATTCTCCCTCTTTCTCTCTTCACCTTAGCCTCTTTTTCTCTCTCCTTTTTCTTCCACGCTTCGCCTTTCCCTTCAACTAATCACGTAAAAGCGTTACAGATGAGCTAAGTAACGAAGGGGGAAAAAAACTTAGTTTAAAAAATCACACATTTCACTCTCCCACCCCTCCCCATCTCTCTCTTTCTCTTCCTCCTCCCCATCCTCCCATCCCCCTTCAACTAATCACGCGGAAGCGTTACTGAGGATATATCCGGTTATACTTACAGGATTATTATGTAAAACGTAAGTAATATTTCTTAAATAATTGGAAAAATTAATGATTCACAGATACTTTGCAGCTTTCCTAACATTACCATGATTCTAGAAACTTTGACTGACAATATGACCCTCTTCAAATTTTCCTGGATTTTAATATAACAATAACTTTTCTTCAAACGCAGGAAAGAATGTATACGCGTATATGTGTGTATATACATACATACATACATACATACATACATGTGTGTGTTGGCACTCCGTCGCTTACGACGTCGAGGGTTCCAGTTGATCCGATCAATGGAACAGCCTGCTCGTGAAATTAACGTGCAAGTGGCTGAGCACTCCACAGACACGTGTACCCTTAACGTAGTTCTCGGGGATATTCAGCGTGACACAGTGTGACAAGGCCGACCCTTTGAATTACAGGCACAACAGAAACAGGAAGTAAGAGTGAGAGAAAGTTGTGGTGGAAGAGTATATCAGGGTTCACCACCATTCCCTACCGGAGCCTCGTGGAGCTTTAGGTGTTTTCGCTCAATAAACACTCACAACGCCCGGTCTGGGAATCGAAACCGCGATCCTATGACCGCGCCTTCACTACATACATACATTAATTCATACGCTACAAACGATCACAGTATCTGGCACTAAAAAAATCTACACGACCTTAAGATTTAAAGGATGACGTTAAATCTAGATACTTTCCTTCACAACTTTGCTACTAAGTCTGTGGCTAGTCAAAATTTACTTTAAATTAAAAAAGAAAAAGCAGACACACATACGGTATCAAAGATGGGCTTTTGTCTTGGTATGAAAGATGGGCTACAGCAAATATTCTGCTCAATTCTATAGATTTACTTGTCAGATTTTGACCTTAACCAGCTGAGTGGCTGACAATATGTGCATATCTGATCACAAGCAGAAGTAGTTGGTGGGTAATCATAGCCATGTGATGAGAGGAATTCTTTGGGATTTGAATAATTCACTTCTGGAAACATTGGTGTTTTATTCAAGACCCTTAAACAGCCCTTATTCGGAGACTACAGCAAATATTCTGCTCAATTCCACAGATTTACTTGTCAGAGTTTGACCTTAACCAGCTGAGTGGCTGACAATATGTGCATATCTGATCACGAGCAGAAGTAGTTGGTGGGTGGGGGTGGTATAATCATAACTAAGTGCTGAGAGGAATTCTTTGGGATTTGAATAATTCACTTCTGGAAACATTGGTGTTTTGTTCAAGACCCTTAAACAGCCCTTATTCGGAGACTTTTTGAGCAAGATGGGCTACCCGACCTGAAGAAAATTCTAACTGCAAAGTCATGCGCTGTTTATCACGTTAGACCACCATGTCGAGCATATTTGGTTGTGATGCATGTTCCTGATGTAGCCTTATCAGATGAGTAATCATCACGGGTACATTGGGTTCGTATCACTTTGACGGCATGCAAGCTCTCTCGTACACGCGCACACACTTAAAATGACAAACGCTGTACCACAATATATGTACGCATAAAAGGATTGAACAAACCCATGAGAATAATAAGTAACTGATTTTGATTTCTTTTTTGCTGGTATATGCCATTTTATGGTAAGATATATTTTAAACTGAACTCAAGTAATTTGATAGTTAATATTGCTATTATCAAGTTATCTAAAATGCACTGTGTATGTTCATGCTATGCATGCAGACAATCTGTAATCAACCATTTCCTAAAATAGACTGTCAGATGCTGTAATGCATATTAATTTTTGTACATTTTCGTGTACTCGCTAATTTAGTAAGTGATGCAAGAAACATATGCGAAAATAATGCCATTCAGTAGGTTATTATTATTACAACCGACTTAATAAATATTTGTCTCTATATAAACGATTAGTTGCCTAATTGAACATGAACAGAATGGCGATACTAATTATAATCATATTATTTATGCGAAAACTTTTATACATTTAAAGTTATGTATAGATCACATATATAATTCCATAAAGCAAAATGTTTAAGACTTAATTCGCCGAAGTGGTGTGACTCAAGCGTCTAGAGTTTCGAGCCAATGTACATACATACATATATACATGATTATTATGATTGACCGTTGACTGAACACTATTCAATTTTTTTTCTCCGTGTTTTTCTCCTTGTCTCCGTATTCTTTCTGTTGAAGAGCGTAGCTCGAAACGTCAAAGACTTTCCGTATTCCTGAGCGTCATACTAATACATCCTTTTGTTATTTACACCACCTGTCCTCGTCTGTTGTTGTTTTTTCGTACATTCTCCCATATATACATACATACATACATACATACATACATACATACATACGTGCGTGTGTGTAAAGTTTGCGTATCTGTATGAATCTGCCGAGACAGAGATCGACAAAATATATATGACTGAAATAAGTCCTGGGATCAATAAGACTGTCATATTTTAACGTGGTCGCAGTCCAATGAATAAAACCAGCAAAAAAATATAAAATAGTCAAAAGACGATGGTCAATGTCTATGATATTTCCATTTCCTCCAAGAGTGGTAAGTAAAGTTCATGTCTAACTTGAATAACTAACGTAAATGTAAAAATAAAAAATGTGGTCTTAGAGGGAAATTCTGGAGTAGCTGTTATTTTACAGTGCGCCTTACATTTCTTCTGTAGAATGAAAACATGAAAAATGGAAGTTAAATGATTCAATTCTAACCTTCTTGAGGCCGCTTCTGCTTCTATGAGGCAAGCTCCTTATTTTAAAGTGATCTAAATTAAAACCTTCCATCAACTTTCCAAATTAAGTTAGGTCCCAAGTATCAGCTTAATAATGACAAAGTTATTTATTAAATTCTGTGTTATCTTCAAAATTGTTTGAGACAAGGGCAGCGTATTTCAACAGAAATATAGTAACTAAAAGGTTAAAATGAAAGTAAAATGGAACGTAAATACATTTCATAATCCCGTTGTTTGTTTCCTTTACTGAAATATTAGTTTCAAATTTTTGCACAGTGCGTGCAGTTTTGGGAGAGGAGGCAAAGCAATTACATCAACTCTCGTGCCCAACTGGTACTTATTTTATCGAGCTCGGAAGGATGAAAAACAAATTCAACCCCGGTGGCGTTTGACCTCAGAACTTAACTTGCCGCTCTTCATTTCTTAAATATTTTACTTGTATTTTAAGGCGGCGAGTTGGCAGAATCGTTAGCATGCCGAGCAAAACATTTAGAGCATCCCGTTCATCTTTACGTTCTGAGTTCAAATTCCATTGAGGTCGAATTTACCTTTCATCTTTTGCGGGGTGGGGTCGATTACATTTGTACCAGTTCAATACTGGAGATCGATGTAATCGACTTACCCACTTCCTCGAAATTGCCGACTTTGTACTAAAGTATTAAATCAATATTTTATTTAATATCATTGTGCTTCGAATACACTAAAGCACACCACTCACCATACGAGCTCCCTAGAATGTTACAGTTCTGGACCAGAAAGGACTGGGCGAAGAATTTAGTACTGACAAAGAACAAAGTAAAGGAGAGACGAATGGAAAACAGGGCCTGGGTTATTAATATCATTTTCTATTCAAGGCACAATCCCGGAAATTTTAGGGGAGAGGGCCAGTTGATTAGCTAGACCTCAGTATGCAACTGGTACTTAATTTATCGACCCTGAAAGAATGAAAGGCAAAGTCGACCTCGGCGGAATTTGAACTCAGAACGTAAAGACATCTGAAATACCACTAAGCATTTCGCCCGGCGTGCTAACATTTCTGCCAGCTCGCTGCCTTCTGGATTATTATTACTGTTGTCTACACAAAGCCAAGTGGGGGCGCACGGCTTAGTGGTTAGGGTGTCAGACTCCTGATCGTAAGATTTTGGTTTCGATCCCCTAGATCGGACGATGCGTTGTTTTCTTGAGCAAAATACTTCATTCCACGTTGCTCTAGTGTACCCAGCTACCAAAAAATTAGTAACATTGTAAAGTCGCGACAGGTTTGGCGAGCCGGTGATGGATGGTGAAGCTGCTAAAAATACAGACAAAAGAGCACTTCTGGACCGATAGACCATACATCTACCCTGGCGTTGGGTATTACTTTCTTTTTTACACCAGGTCAACCCGACCATGCAGACCTATGAGGAACAAGCATTTCAACCACGACAATTCCCTCTCTACAGGATAGGCATGGACAACCCTTTTTTTCAAGAAGCAGGCTGCATGATACACAGTTCATAATCATGCGGACCGTACTATTAAAAAGATTCAAAGTAACCTTCTGTTAGGCATTCCATTCATAAAGTCACGCGCGCCAGTTTGCCAATGATCGCTTTAAGACTATATTATCTTATATTTCCTTCCATTTCCCATACCAGTAGGATATAATTTGAGAGAATTTAGCTGTATTTTCTAGCAGATGGAGCGATCTGTAGAGGTGGTCTTGAGGTTTGGTAAAAGGGCTAAACTGAAGTGAATGAAAGAGGAAGAAACGAGTGGAGAGATTTTATTCGTGTCGTTGTTGTTTAACCACCAGGTAGGTCAAATGTATTCCAGCCATGACTATCTCATAAATTAATGTAGGATTGGATTATCAAATGAGTTTATTCCTTATTTAAAATGAAGGTAGTAATTTGAAGGATATTGGCTGCTACTTTTAGTATGTAGATAATCCTTTCTATTATAGGTACAATTTGAAATTTTGGGGAGGAGGATAGTTGATTACATCGATCCCAGTACTCAACTTAATTGTTGAGGATGAAAGATAAAGTCGACCTCGGTGCAATTTGAACTCAGAACGTAACGACGGGCGAAATAGCGCTAAGCATTTTGTCCAGCGTGCTAACAATTTTGCCAGCTCGCTGCCTTGGTGTATGGAGACAATGCTATCCTGAAATATTCTTAAAAGACAGAGTAGTCACGATTGGAATGTCTTTCATCATAAGTTGGCTCGATCAAATTTAACTCGGTGCAAGACAACAACAACATGTACTAACCAGCGCGAAAGCCTCTATTCAGTCGGTTGACATGTAAGAAATAATAACTAAGTCTCCTTCAAATCATAGCCTATTGTCTTAAAAATAAATGATATATCCGAAAATAAAATCCTAGGATAAACTATTTGAAAATAAAAAATCTGATCGTATGTATTATGATCGTAATAGATATTACGGTTGTAAGAGTAAGACTACTAGACCACCCGTTGGTCAGAGTTGACTATGTATTTGCAACAGGAAAGATCTCTGTAGAATGCAGTACTGGGCAAAGACATTATTTAAAACTAGCAGTTGCACATGCAGCAAGTACCCTCTTTCTATACAACCGATGTAGTTTTAGGGGACAACAAAGGTTGATAAAACTTTATGCCATCGTCATTGGAGGATTGGTAACTTTATGAAATGAACTGGTAAGTGTTTTATGTAGATCTGGTACACAACCAGCTGGAGGAAATTGGTGCACATTATATCACAACAGTATCCCTGCAATACCCTCAAGACCAAGACCATCCATCCATCCATCCATACATACAAGGAGCCTTGGATCAAGGTTAGAAACCGGATCTTTCTCTGTTGGTAAGAAATCTTGAAATAAAACTGAATGACATACATGCATGCATACGTACATGTCACAAATGCAAAACATAAGTTAGTCCTAGAGCGCACAATGTTCCTGAAGGTCAGCAATGGTCTTCCTCGGTCACGAGTGGACGGCCATCATGTATGTATGTATATATGTATGTATGTGAAATATATAATATACATAATGTATGTATATGCGTGTGTGTGTGTGTGTGTGTGCGTATATGTGTGCACATAATTATATACACACACAAACAAAACGATTCAAAATTGTTTGAAGCCAGAGAGACTAAAATGGAGGTGTTTATTGCACTTAGCCACGAAGAAGTACCGATGCAGTGCATTAAAACACCTAAGTCTTCTAAATACCCTAGTATTTTACCTATTCCTCTCAAAAACATATGTCCCACAAGCAGAGAATACGCTGCACGCAAATGTGTGCGGCAGAGTGGTTGGAAATGTCTAAGACCCTGTATCTCTCCAGCTGGAAAGTGTGACATTGTGTCAATGTGAAAAATCATCATTACAGCTTCAAGTAGGGCAGAAGATTTGCCGAATCGTTAACACGTCTGCAAAACTGTTTTGCGGTATTCTTTCAGGATTTTTACGCTCCGACCTCAAATCCTGCTGCAATTAATTTTGCAGTTCATCCTATTTGAGTCGATAAAATAAAGATGAATTAAAGAAGCAGTCAAGTACTTGGGGCGATGGAATCGACTTACTCGTCCTAAAATTGCTGGCCTTGTGCCTAAATTAGACACAATTATTATTGCTTGAAGGAAATCTAATCTAAAAATATGTTCAGAATATCCATAATATTTTATGGTACAAGGAATAACAGTATTACTGTATAAATGTCATTAAAAAGAAAATATGTAACTTTTGTTTCGTAAAAAAAAGAAAAACAAACAAAGATATGCAAAGAAAAATCAATATTTATTTATTCGGTAAACCTGCCACTGACTTTTGCAAAATATTTCCTCCGCAAATCTTAATATTGGCAACTTGTGTTCCGCACCATAGAAATATAATATGACTACTGGCATCTTAAATGTTCACAACTTGCTTGATGCTAATATCTTTAGGAGTCTGTCGGTCTACGTAATATGCAGCGAACATAACAGTGTATTGTCTTTTAAATGAAATGTGCTGATATGATTAATCCACTTTTTGCATTACATGCCGAGTACAGTTGGTGAATATAATAGATGTGCATCGAACATCTGAGAGACAAACAGACAGAATGATTGTAAGTTTATTTAGAAAAGTCGATTGGATAATGTAAAGTTCATTGTTCAGGATGTCGTACTTGCAAAGGCTGAAAAATTACACTGGTAAGAAGAATAAAATGAGTATGATCGATTATAGCATAACATTTTGTTGTAACTAACAACTACAATCTCAACATGAACAAAAAAGTAAATAAATAAATAGACTGCTAAAAAGACCCAACAAACTTTATTCTGTGAAATAGGGATAAGAAGTGTAGTAGTAGTAGTAGTAGTAGTAGTACCAGCAGCAACAGCAGTAGTAATAGTAGCAGCGTGTGAGGATGTGACCTCGTTAGCTCTTGCACAACGTACGCTACAGCTAACAGACATCGAGTAGATATGAGGTAGAATATACAGAAGATGAGCATGGCTTTCACTTGTAAAAACTTTCCATGATTATTCAACTTGTATATATTTGTGACCGGGAATAAAGGCATTTAAAAGTTACAGCTTGCTTCTATGAATTCATTGTATAGTGTTCCTTTATCGAATGACGTATATTCCAGCCTTCTGAACGGAGTCATCATTAGATGGTTTCACCACGTGAGACCACGACCATTCATAATGGAGGCAGCTACCGTCGGGGGGAGGGAGGGGGGCAACCGCGCCTACAAACCCATGATCTAATTTTCCAACACGAGCATTTTCAAGATAGAGAGGGTGTGACTTTAGAGAGATTTGGTTCTTATTTCATACAGATCGAACGACCATGTTGAGGCTTACTCGTTATATTTCTCCAGCAGACGCCTACTGCCGAGAGGGATTGAAGCTGGTCCCATGACCAACACCTCAGAATCTGTGCTATTTGCTGTCAAGTAGCTTACCCCTCAGGCCACAAACATTTTTTTATCGTTTAGTCAGGTAGAAAAGAAAAAATTGTTCATGATACATTATAGGGTATCCAAGATTGGTAAGAATTGGGGCAGAACATAAAGACAGAAGAAATGCCGCTAAGCATTTTGTCCGGCATGCCAACGATCCTGCCAGCCTGCCGCCTTCCTTCTCCGAAATAAATAGTGGAAAAAAAACGTAGTCGTACGATTTGCTAAAAATACCAAATCAAATCCATTTGTACTGTTTCTTTTTTAAACAAGGAAGAACTCTTTGGATAACCTAATCCTAGTTAAACTGTCTGAATACAAAACTGGATGAACTCGGCTGAAATATCTTTGATCATAGGTCTACTGAACAAAGACTGACCTGAAGTTGAAAAAAAAAAAAAAAAGAAATTGAAAATAACAACAATAACAAAACAAAACAACAAAAAAATCTTATTCCAACAAATGCTTGGCCCGTGATTATTCAACAGAAACGAATTAGATTTACAGAGAAAAGATTTTTGTCTTCAAAATCTTATTGCTTCGGCTGTTAAGTTGTCTACAAACATGCTTAATGACTTCGTTTCTGTTATTGTTTATATTTGTTTAAATTACCATTTAACAGCTCCACTTTGTCTAGTTCAGATTTCTTTATTTCTAGAAACAATTTTAATGACAAAAATAATAAAAATAGGCAAAAACAATACATATTACGAAACATTATCTTTTTATCAATCTGTCATTTATTTATGGTATTCGTCTATTTATTTATTTATTTATTTATTAAGACTATTGTTTATACACACACACACACACATGTACACATACACTGTCGCAGACAAAGGAATGCGTATTTCAATGTATATGTGCTATATGTTGTATATGTGCGTACATGTTTGGATGTGTGTGAGAATATATTTGTGTGTGTGTGAGCGTGAGAGAGAGAGAGAAGGACGAAAGAGAAAGAGAGAGAGAGTGAGGGTGGAGAGTGAGACGGCTAACTGATGAAACTGATAAAATTAACAGGTGAAGAACAACATAAACAGCAAAAGCAGAAAATTAACATCAACAGCCAGGAGGACAAGTAAACAACACCAACATTACTGACAGCAATAAATGATGTAAGACAAACTAAATCTCGGGAGAAAGAGAAAAAAAAAAGAAACAAAAACAAAAATACGAATGAAGTGAGGCGATCTGAAGTGGAGATAAATATCTGTTCCAGTACAAAATGCGCCAGGGTCTCACAAATGTAATATAGTGAGTTGAAAAACTTCAAATAACTGAGATTACGTATGCAATTAGTAGCCAAAACTCAATGTAGGGGAGTTTGTAACAAGAAAACAATCAGCAAGGGAGGTAACTGGAATATAATCGTCTAACTGGAATTATCAGAAAATAGAGTAAAAATTGTATAAAGACAGGTCTGGTCTTTGAGACTAATAGACAGAACTTCGCACAGAGGAGTTTACAAAAAAAAAAAAAAAAGAAAAAAGAGAAAGAAACTAGCAACAAGGGAGATAGATATAATTACCTAACTAATTCTTTTAAAAATAGTATCGGAGTAGACCTAGTTTTTAAGACGACTTCTAAAAGTAATAAAAAATTTTGGGCCTCATTAGAACTGGTCAGTGAAGTATATCCTTTTCAGTAGATATAATAAGTAAGAGTAATCAGTATGCATATACATACATACATATATATATATATATATATATATATATATATATATATATATATATATATATATATATATATGTATATATATATGTATATATATATATATATATATATATATATATATATATATATATATATATATATATATATATATATATGTATGCATATATATACAGCGAGAGAGAGAGAGAGGGAGAGTAGTTAATAAATCGTATAGTACACACCAGGTAGTTTGCCGGTAGAGCAGGTTCACTGGCTCAATATTCGTTGGGTATGTAAGTAATGAGAAATACGGGTAGTGGAAGATGCAATAATCTTTATTGGTCACTACAATCGTTTCGACCTATCTAGCATCAATCCTTTGCAGATGAGATTCTGCATAATTGGTTTAGATGTATTCCGCGATGCAGATGTATCCCCTTAGCTGATTTCAAGTGGTATCTTGACAAAATAGAGTTTATACACCTGAGCCAGTGGTGCGCTATGCCACCAATGGGGGATCGATGCTATATGGGTCGAAACAGTTGCATTGATCAGTAAAGATTCTCGTATCTTCCATCTTCCGTCACTCTCATACCGTTAGATTCACTTCAACATTTAAATTTAATTTGCCAAAATATTTTCGTCGGTTTGAGACTGCGACCTGTTCACTGACAAAGTTTCTTGCTGTAAGTGAATCTAACGGTTTTTGCGTGTTTCTTAAATGGCTTATAAACACCTTCCACGCTGCAATTGTTTTCGTTCCAGCGCACGATCTAAGATCGGGTCACTTGCTATGCAAGTACATCTCCGTAATATAAATATATATATAATATATAAGGGTAAAGACCCCCTTCGGTTACGAATAGCCATAAGATTGCACCTAGAAAGTTCCCCTGTCAGGCACAAGTCAGAGTAAGGTTGCTTGCATACCAGTCTCCCCTCACTGTGCCACCAAGGATGTCCAAGGGTAAGACAAAGGCTGATTCAGCTTGGCACCAGTGATATCGCAATTCATTTCTACAGCCGAGTGAACTAGAGAAACGTGAACGTTAAATAAAGTGGTTTGCTCAAGAACACAGCACACAGCCCGGTCCGGGAATCGAACTCACGACCCTCACGATTCTATGCCGGGCGCTCTAACCACTGAGCTATGCACATTCACTGTAAGACGGACACTCTAACCACTACCTTCACACACACAGACACACGCGAGCGCATACCATACACACAGAGTATTAGAGGGTGTTTGTCAGTATTTGCATATATACAATACTTTCACTCTTAACAAAACATAAATACAATCCCTATGCGTATCGTTTGAAGGTATTTACAATAGGATGAGATTTCTCATGTATACTTCTCAAATGAAATATTTCAAAACTTTAAGTAAAATACTACATATGTATTTTAACCTGAGAGGAAAGGTGATATATTTGATAATGCAATTCTAGATATACTTTCTGAACAGATGACATGTTAAGTGTTGAAACATATTTAGTCATAGGTTTGCTTCTGACCTGTGGCTATGTAACAACAACAACATCATCAGCAGCAGCATCAGCAGCAGCAGCAACAACAATAACAACAGAGTAAGCGAGAATTAGAAGTAAAACAGCTATTCAATCTTCTATGGAAAAATGTAGGTAAATGAAAGAATCCTTGATTTATGAACTTATTTTACATTGAAAGTCAATATAGTGAACTTTGAATTATGGCTCTTATGTGATAAGTTAACTCTAATTAATGAGACATAGGTATCATTAGTAACACATTTAATTCCCAAAATTATTTCCAATGTTAAAATCGCATAACCATTACTTTTGTTAAATATTACCTATGCTGCTATTAATTAATTCAAATTCCTATCTGCTCATAAATCTAGCTTTAAATATATGCAATCTAACCTGGAAGATTATTCCGTTCCTGTTCCCAAACCACTACTTTTCAATATGCTAGATTTCGATAGATCAGTTATCAATATTGATAATTCAGAAATAGGTAAAAGACTACAATCTAAAAACAAATTGTAGTAAATTATAATGAATCTGTATCGATTAAAAGTAATTTATTATTCTTTTCGTATTAGTATGGAAGCTTATGACACAGAGGAACATAAGGTCCTCCTCGGTTTATTATTCCTATTTAAGTCCCTTCACATTGGGGATTACTATAACTATGGCACAAAAATTATCTTCTTAGAGTTGATAATTTTGTGTACCTTCATAATAATACTCCAGGTTCCTCAAAATAGTTGACTATTATTCACCAAAACTAGCACCGACTTAGCCATAGATAAATTTAATTTTAGCAATTTTCTAACGATCAACTATAGACATAATTTACGTATGTAATGTGAAAATTAACACCCTGGCCGAAACATACTTTCGTTTCCACACTAAAAATTCTAAGTTGTTTCAATCAACGCACATAGTTTATCTGAAAGCAACAGTTCACTTTCTACTTTCATATGAAATTTAAAAAATAAGAGCAAACCATACAATAGAAAACGAAAAATTCTATTTAGGATTTCATCATAAGCAGGCAACAAAAGACTATGTAACCTTTGTGTAACTGAGAGCTATGAAAATAATTTTACGAAAGTTATTCATTGCTTAACATACTTCCAGAATGAACTGCCTCCTATCATTCTAAACTCGTTAAGACTTGTTGACTACCAATTTCTTACCTTAACTGGTAACATAATTAATAGACTCTCAACTTTAACATATTTATAAAGATTTATTCTTTTATTCTTTTACTTGTTTCAGTCATTTGATTGCGGCCATGCTGGATCACTACCCTGAAGGATTTTAGTCGAATAAGTTCACCCCACGACTTATGTTTTAAAGCCTAGTACTTATTCTATCGGTTCTTTAGCCGAACCGCTAAGTGACGGGGACCTAAACACACCAGCATCGGTTGTCAAGCAATGCTAGGGGGGACAAACACAGTCACACACACACACACACACACACACACACGCACGCACACACACACACACACACACACACACATATATATATATATACATAAATACGACGGGCTTCTTTCAGTTTCCGTCTACCAAATCC